>NC_048233.1:66798881-66840564 GCF_002007445.2 Ailuropoda melanoleuca | reverse complement strand
TCTACGGCTTCTGACACAAGATATCCTATTCCCTCATTTTTCAAAAGAGGAAACATAGAGCAGAGAAAGGTCGAGCGAATTGCCCAGATGGCTTAGTGTGTCAGTGGCAGAGCTGAGACACAAATTCTTTGGCACCCAGCACGGGGACTCCTCCACTCCACCTAAATGGGAATGGTAATGCAGTGTCAGGACATTTGCTGCAATTGGAAATATTTCATAGCACATCTGGGCAGGAAGTTATGAGAAATATATTACAATCACAGCTTCGCATTTTTACTCTATGACTCACCGATGAAATGCTGCATTGTTTCAAAGCCATAATGGGAAGCCCCGCGAAGGTTTATGCGAGGGTAAGAGAGATCAGTCATCCCCCCCATCAGGGGCCAATAGGAAGCCTGCTCCCCTCTGGGTTTTTGGAGAATATATCCTTACATCCTAGGAAACCAGAATCAGTTCTATTAGCCTCCATCACTATACCCAGTTCGTTTCTTTTTACTTTTCACAGCTTGTTGTCATGTGTTTATTAGTTTGTTTCCTTATTTATTTTCCATTTCCCCATGCCCAGATGAAGAGGTAGGAGAGGGCAGCAAACTTGCTTGTTCATCCCTCTGTCCCCAGTGCACAGTAAGCATGAAAAAATAATCATGCAATACATGAATGAATGAACCAGTGAATGAACAAACTAGACAAAATGATGATCATTAGCCACTTGATACTATGTTTCCTTTTGGAACCAAGTACATTTCCCTATCTCTTCACAACCCCTCTCCCCTACCTGCCCACCATTACCCTGTTGCATCTTTCATTTTTTAAACAGGACAACTAAGATGTAGAATGTTCATGTTTCCATTCATTACTGCACATCTAATTAAAGACAGAATCAAAACCAAACCCTAACATCTCTGGGCTTCCATCTCTTTCCACGAGACCACGCTGCCTTAGGAACTATTTGAGTTCTCTTCTCTCTTATACTACATAACCATTCTGATGCTTATAAATATATTTCTTTCCGCAATGTAGAAAGAAAAACATCACCAAAAGCGTGTTTATCCCCCCTAAAGAATCTTATTGGACTTAGTGGTCCCTAGAACAAAAGCCATCAATAAGTTTGAGAGAGGCTACCTACTTCATGCTCCTTGTGGACATTCACAAACTACTTCAGAACCCTGAGCTCTGGGTCAGAAAATGAGTTTACTTTCGTTAGACCCAAATTTCTCAAATTTATTTGACCGTAGAAACCCCTTTTGGAACCTAACACCCATTCCCATATGTTCTAACGAATGTTCTAAGGCACAGCTTGAGAAAAGGTAAGGTAGACATTAAAAAACCCATGCAGGCTCGCTGGCAGAGGTGTGATTCTCACGTAAATACTGAGGTTGCATGACCAGNGTGTTTATCCCCCCTAAAGAATCTTATTGGACTTAGTGGTCCCTAGAACAAAAGCCATCAATAAGTTTGAGAGAGGCTACCTACTTCATGCTCCTTGTGGACATTCACAAACTACTTCAGAACCCTGAGCTCTGGGTCAGAAAATGAGTTTACTTTCGTTAGACCCAAATTTCTCAAATTTATTTGACCGTAGAAACCCCTTTTGGAACCTAACACCCATTCCCATATGTTCTAACGAATGTTCTAAGGCACAGCTTGAGAAAAGCTAAGGTGTAAGCACATTAAAAAACCCATGCAGGCTCGCTGGCAGAGGTGTGATTCTCACGTAAATACTGAGGTTGCATGACCAGGAGCTTTAACCTTGGGAACAAATCCACGCATCCTTTTTAGGTAAGCTACATTCCCATTGGAATGTCTTTAGAAAAGTGACAGAACCAAGGGGAAAAGTAACTGCACAGAGGAGAAGGTGATGAAGGGTTTATAACTGCCATTGCTTCCTGGTTTTTACCATATTCCTACTGGGCTGAATTTGACGCTTACATGGATGTCTTGATTCTTTTCTCTTTTCTCTCCAAAGGTTCACTCAGCCTTTAATTATCAATCTAATTTAAAAACCAAATCCTAGAAATCCCANCGCTTACATGGATGTCTTGATTCTTTTCTCTCCAAAGGTTCACTCAGCCTTTAATTATCAATCTAATTTAAAAACCAAATCCTAGAAATCCCACAGCCAAGTGTACTGCCATCTTGAAGTTCATACAACTTGCATCTTATAGTAAGTGAATTTTCTTGAAATAACAACTCCCCATCCCTGAACCTGTCAGGGTCCCCCTACCTGGAAATGCAACACAACTAATTCTTCTGATTCATAATATATCCTCATATTTTTGTAGCACATCAATCTCTACTTCTCCATCTACTAGTTCTATATGTGACCTTGGGCAAATTAATTAACCACCCTGTGCCTCCTTTTCCTCATCTGTAACGCAGGTTGTGCAAGAGCTAAGTTAGTTATTACAAGTACGAAGTTTATCATGGTGTCAGACACATATTTATCTCTCAATAAAATAGCTATTATTTTTTATAGTCATCATCATCATACGGAATCTCTCTGGATGATTAGTTTCTAATTTATCATTTCAGCATTCTGTTAGCCAACTGAGTGAAAATGGGAGTCATCATTCCCCTCATAAAGATTAGATCCCACAATCCAAAGCAAAATGAATAAAATGGGGAACCCACATATACATTAGTATCTCTTAACAAGCACTGGGGACACTAATTGGTAAGAAAAGGGCCAAACAAACCATTGTTTCAAATGACTAAAGAAATCTGATAATTCTAATTAATTACTTAATTTACTTATGGTTCTTTTAGACTACCAACTTTAGCCCACAAGTAAACATTTATCCTGATTATAGGAAAATTTGAAAGAGAATCATTATGGCAGCAAGACAGTTGTGACCATAAATTTGGTTTAACTGGCCATCATCTGCCAGAAACTCTTTAAAAACAGCAAGAGACCAAGGGTCTCCTATGTACCATCCAACAGTTACATTCATCCAGAGCACTCCTGGGAGTGCTAACACACTAAGTACATATTCATGCATGCATTTTGCATCTATATTTATCACCCACCATGAATCAGTACCAATCCAGACATGCAGGATGACCATGAACTAGACAAGCACTGCATGGCCTTTCTGAACCTTGGAGTCAATGGGGGAGAAAGTCAATTAGGACACGGTATTTTGACAGATACAGTGAATTTCATCGGGTCACAGCAATCACAGGAAGCAATGTACAAAGTACATTTTTCTTCTGACCATTTGGTTAAATAAGAGTAATTATTCTGTCTCCAAGAACCACAGGAAGCAAACACAAAAAGCTTTTGGAAGAAGTAAAATTGTGTTTACAAGTCCTTAAAATGGTATATCATTCTTAAGTCAGCTTTCTCCTCCCAACCAATCCTTGCTGGGGTGAGGCAACTGGCTACATGGGACTAATGTCCACATTGCACCTTCTCCTTCAGTGAAGATTTCATCGGGTGTGCTGACCCCCAGAAATAGGTATCCCAAGGGAGAATGAAAATAATAAATAATAATAATAAATAAATTCTAATGCACATCTTATCCCATATAATATGGCGCTTTGATGACGAAGGCTGTATCGGCGGTACATGCTCAAGGAGAAGTCATGACAACTTGCAAATTTCAAGACCTGACCTTAATAAGGCTATGATGACCTTATTTTCCAGACCAAAAATCAGGACACGAAGTCTAGCAAAGGACTTTTTCCACTTCTGGGAATTAAGCTGTCTGAGAGATGTGGTTTAAATGTCAAAATATTGGCATTTCTGGGACATTGATAGTATATGGAAACAACAGGACAAAATACTTGAAATTACGACTGCCCTGGAAAAACGCAAGAAATAGCAACCTAAAAGAATCTGCATAAAACACAGAGCCTTGATACCTGTGGAGACTGAAAATAGAGGTGGGGTGAGTGGATGGAGCTGTTTCTAAGAGTTCAAGAAGAGAACAAACGAATCTTGAATATACTTAGGGGAGGGAAAGGGGGAAAAAAAACTATTTTCACTTTATAATGCCATTAACTCAAATCAGTGATCTCTTTTATCCCTCTGGATAAAAAAAAAAAGGTATCAAGATATTTCAGGGTAAAGAAACCAATACGTCCTTAATCAACTATTTAAATGGAAAATGAATCCACACTTACATGTTTTGTGTTATGCTCTTTTAGTTACGAGAAACAGAGACTCACGGAGATTATACCTTAAAAATGAAGGGTGTTCATTTACTGGAAAATAAACACGCATGGATTATTAGGTCTCTCTTTCCACTTCAGTTCAATCCTAGCAGAAACTGGCTTAAACTAGAAGATTTTCCAAGTTTCAAGTTCAAATTTTCAGAAGAGTATCTGATTGTTCCTCTTTTTTTTCATACTAGCTCATGGCACGGGTGGCTGACCCAAGTATGGGTTTTCACCCACCCTGGTCTCATAAATCATGTCTTAAGCAGGACTCTGGGCTTGCTCGTTTCACTAAGAGGGGACTATGGGCAGGCCAGCAATGCATCCATGTCCTGTACCACTCTTCAAGTTTGGATGCACAAACTTCAAGGAGATTTTTGCAACTCATTCCATTCCAAGTCCACCCAGCTGTTCCAGATGTACCCACAGGTGTCTACAGACTGCACTATCCATTCAGAGTGCCATTCTTAACTACAGGAAACAAACTGAGGGTTGCTGGAGGGGAGGTGAGGGGAGATGAGTGGGGGGAAGGAGTGATAAGGTGATGGGTATTAAGGAGGGCACTTGATGTGTTACATGCAACTGACGACTCATCAAATTCTACCCCTGAAACTGATAATACACTATATGTTAACTAAATAGAATTTTTCTCCATCCTTGGGTGGTACTGAAGTGTCTGTTCTGTGCCTGCAAGAGAGGCTGTCGAACCTCCTCTCTTATATTCTTTCAGATCAGCAAAACTCCCACAGAGCTGGGGATTTGTCCATCCTCCTTCAAGGAGGATGCTCCTTGTGGCCAAAGATATTGGTGCCCTGTGCTCGTACTATTTCAATGTAGCCCAGATCCCACCTGTGATCAGTTCACATACCTGCCAATGACCTCCGTGACTCACCGCAATAGGAATTCCACGGCCGTGGGACCATGTTCAGCTCTATGTGGTAAGATAGGCCAGAAGGAGATCATCCCTACAGCACTGGCCCCCATGAGCAAGAGATGGAAATTTGTGGATAAATCTTCCAATTTCCTTACTTTGTAGGTGGGACAATTCTGGGGTGTTTGCTACATGGTCTCTTAGAGGATCCACAGGGGACTGAACCCCACTTGCTCCAGTGGTAATATGCTCATGAATATCCCCTTTATGGGTTTTGCCCCTCCCTTCTCACTTCTTTCCCAGTCTCCTGAGACCACTTCTCAAAGAAACTATTTGCACTCAAATCCTTATCTCAGGATCAGTTTTTGTAAAAACAAAACAAAGGGAATAGTCAAGGGAACATTTTACCCACACCAGCCCCACACTCCAAAAGCAACTACCCTTATCCTATATCTGGCTTGAAATGATTCTGACCATGATCCACACTCCCAAACTCATACCAACCCTCTGCCTTCACGATTCTCCCAGAACTGGTCCCTCTCCTCAATCCTGCATTCCCTCCGTGCCATCTTATTTCCCTTAGTCTTAACATTTCTAAGCTTCCCCCCGAAAGGATGAAGTCTGCTGCATGTTCCATTCTCAAAAGCTCTCTGGTTTTCCTCCCAAGTGCTTCTTCCCATGAGCTCTTCCCCAATGTGTCACAATGTCAGCAGTACTAATTTATGCCAACTCTTTGCCAAGGGCACATGGAAGACACTAGCATTTAGCTGCCTAAAGCCACCACCAACAGCCTTACCCCTTGCCTTCCTCCTACCATAGAAACAGAAAAGGGCAGGCACTTGTATTTCTAGTGTCTCTTGCTGCTAAATGTTCCATGGAGCCCGGTCTTGCCAACAGACATAAGAGGATTTGTGAGATAGTTTTTTTCATCCCTGATAAAAGAAAGGAGAATTACCCTCAATGAGATCTCAATTTCTCTGTGTGTGTGTGTGTGTGTGTGTACATGTATGTGTATAACACACACACATGCAGGTACCCTCCTGCTTTTTCCTCTGGACACAGTTGCATACAGAAGAGGTTTCTAGGGCTGCAGAAGAAATCTTGTAAGCATGAGAAATACGATAAGCCAAAAGAATTGAAAGGTGCCAACTCAGCTCCTGTCATCATGGAGCCAAGGAATGAACAGTAGGACTGCCTCCCTCCAGGCTTCTTGTTTGGTAAACAAGTGTTCTTTGAGTCAATCCACTGTTAAGGGAGTTATGCTTGCAGCCAAAATTATTCCCAACTGACACAGGACAAAATGAGGCAGAAGGTGTGAAGGATTCTCTCCCTCAAGCAACAACTATTTATTAACTACATACTCTTTGCAAAGCATGGAGGGAATACAGAACATGTATAAGGCAAAGCCCCTTCACAGGATTAGAAGAAAGTGGGAAATTGTGATAAAGTGGTTGCCAAGTGGTGGGATCAGCTGAATATGCTGACAGAGGCTACCATGGGAGCCCCGGGAGAGGGTGGCTGCTGAGGACTGTGGCAAGAAAAAGAGGCTTCCTAAGGAAAACTTAAAGGCACAGAGGATTTAAGTAGATGGAGAAGACTGGGAAGAGAATCCCAAGCAAGGGAAGCCATGTAAGCAACAATGCTTGACATAATTTTATAAAACAAAATAGGAAAAGCAAGGCAACAAATGTGACAGCACAAAGGAGTGGTGTCCTGGGTGTCATTGAGCCTCTAGCACTATTCTTGTGAATACTGGGCCCACAGTTGTTAATGTATACCAGCAAGGAAAGTGGGGGCAGAGGAGTATCAAATCAGAAGGCAGAGACCACAGAAGTGGCCAGTCTAAGGAAATAATAATAATAAAATAACCATTTATTGACTACTGGAAGCAATCACTACAGTAAACATTTTGTACAAAATTGTCTCATGTAATGCTCAATACAATCTCACAGATAGGAATTACATTTCTAGTTATTGTGGATAAAAAAAATAAGGTTCAAAAATGTTCTCAAAAATCACACTGTTACTAGGGACAGAGCCCAATTTCAAATGCAAGTCTCCCTGATTCTGCTGCTACGTTAGCCCGGGGCTGGGCGCCCCCCGTGGGCCTCGCAGCCCTCTCTGCTTCCCTCCATCACAGCACCTGCTGCGCTGATCTGCTGACCAATCTCCTCCACCAGACTTCACACAACCTAAGGGCGGGGATGGTGGCTCTTTCACCTTGTAATCAACCCATCCCTCCAGGGCCTCGCAGAGTTCACGGACCACACGCACATTGATAAATATTTGCTGAATGAATGGAAGTCTTCACTCAGGTGCTGGACTGACTCATAATTTGAGAGCATCTCTTTAGGCTTAAGGTACAACACCCTAGCAAGGAATAGGTAAAAGTAAAGGGTTGCTAGCTGGCTTTGGCCAACTCCACTGAAAAGTCTCCACCACCACCACATCGCCGCTACCCTCATCACCTATTTAGTCCGAGACTGAAAATGAGTCAGGAAAGAAAGCTTTTATACAGAGAGCAGATTGTAAGGCTGGTGAGCACTAGCAAGACTCTTCCCCTAGCACTAGGAAAATCCACAGGGCAGCAACCAAGAGGACAAAAAAGGCAAAAGTGAGCCCAACAGAATCAGTGGGGAGATGGTTATTATCAAAAGGCTAGTCTTTCTCACCAGAGGCCAGCCTTAAATAACATCAGCTTAAATTTCAGCCAGGGGGATTAAAGTCAAAGGAGTAGCAGAAGCATGAAGGAAAAGGAGTCTGGAAACCCCGTTCCTGGATTCTCTACAATCCAGCACAGACGGTACAAGGGGGTAGTGGTGATGCTGAGATGACATCAACAACACAACACATTTATAGCCACATACACAAAAAGCACATCGTTCGAGGCTTTAGTCCATCCAGGGCAAGGAGAGGAAGCCTAAGAGCTTCTCAAACACTAAGCATGCCTCCAACTTCTAACTTGGAGCTGATAGACATTTTTTTTTAAACTACTCAACTGTAAACATTTGTCAGTATAGCCTTCCTAAGTAATGGGTAAGCTCAAGTGTTGACCTCAGAATAGGAGTCTTCGTCAATAAGCGGGATATAGCAAATATTTTCACCTCTACAGAGTGTTGAAACAAATATACAAAGAGAAACTAGCAACAGTTATTAATTATCATCAGCCTTGAATACCCACTTCGGATTCATCTTACCTTTACAAAACTTCAGGCAGAAAAAATTATACTCCTTGTGTTTATGAAGTTTTCACATTGTTTTATAAATACTGTGGTTTTTCCCATTTTCTCCTCAACTAGTATCTTGCCTGAAGGAGAATTTAATGGTTTGGATCATTCCCATGTGTTGGGAACTTTTGACTAACAGTTATTAAGCAGTTACCATGTGGTATGTGCTACCGTAGGCCCTTCATATGCATTTCCTATTTCCAGTTTCTCAGTCACCTTAAGGAATAGGTATTGCTGTATCCATTTTCCTGATGAAGACTCTAAGGCTCAGAAAGTTGAAATCCTTAACTCAGGGATCCACACTGACACGTGAGAGAGCTAGAATGCAAAATCACTTCTACTGAGTCCAGAACCCACCATTTTAACCACCACACTACGCAATCTCAATTTCAGTGCCAGGAAAAGTCCTCCTGCAAGCTTTCATCACAGAGAGCGATATCTTCCCCTTTTTGACTTGACAGCCAGGAAGCTCATGCACAAATTCAGGTCACAAGGTCATTAACCTTCGCCTTTCCTGTATGATCTCTAACTTCCGTTTTCATGTCTATGATCTCTGCCATGTATAAATGTATATATTTCTGCTCACAAGTATTACCTATCTTTAAATAACACAGAACTATATAGACTTATCTTCATTTCTGTTATCACTGATCTATTTTAAAGCATTATCACTTAAAACAATAAGAGAATATCATAAGGGATGAGAAGGAAGAAGAGTATCTTTTAATTTCAATACAATTTAATAATTAATTTCTAAATTACTAATGTTCTGATCACCATACATATTATCTACATGCCTACCTAGAGTGTTGCCTTTTAAAAAGTATTTCAAGAAAAAAGTGCACACAGGCAATGTGTGATAAATAATGCGCATTGATCATAAGTAACCATTCTGAAAACCCGTTAGACATATTGATCTGATTTTGAAAGAGAATCTGCCGTTCATGGAGCAAAGTGATTCACTACTTGCAAGAATAATGAAAACAGATGCAAAGTAAATGAGTCTCCAGGCATCCCAAGGACTAATGGAAAAGATTAAAGAGTGAATTATATAGTAAAAATCAGATTATATCTGCTTATATTACCGAGTTGGTGACTTAAGAACCACTAGATAAGCCTTTCTGCTGGAATCAGCTGGTTGTTAGGACAGCCTGCTGCTATCAATAGCAAGTATATCTATGGAAACTTTGCTCAAAGGGTGCCTGACTATGTGAGAAATAGACTCCTGATGATCTTGGGAGTGATTATGTCCCCACCATCCAATCACAGTTTATTTTCTATCTGGATTCAAGCCTTATATTCTGGTGTAGTGTCTCTATTTTTAAACTTTGCATGGTTCTCCAAGATATCTTCCAAAACTGGGACTCTAACTTGCACTTGCTTGTACTCTCCAACATACTGGAGTCTGCCTGGGAAGCCTTGCCCTGTGACAGGAGTCCCGATCAGCCTTTTCAATGCAACTGTCTTTCTAGACTTCCAAGTAGCACCCAACCTTGAATTCACCATCTCTAGGGTCCACCCTCCTGTTAAGGCCTCATTAAATCTCCTTGGAGCCCCTACTATCTTTTCCTGCTCACTGTTCACTGTTTGTCTAGACTACCAACGATGATTATCGTGCTCCCTCTAGACATGGCACTTTGTCCCCAGATGGAACTTCTACATAAACCCCTGAAACTGGTCCAGGTCAAGCTCTGATTCTGCCTGAGGATCAGCTCTCATAACAGACCACACCCCTCCCCATCTCCGTGGGTCAACCATGACCAGACAGTCCTTAAATGTAACTCTCAGAGGTTTTGTAACTGAATATTTACATTTCATTTCAGGTATGCCTATGATGTATTTCTTCATCTTTTTTATGCCAGTTGTATCACGTTCAGATTTAGATGAATATTTAACTTTTCAACCACTAGATAGTTCTCCTGTGAGTCTTTTCACTCTGCATAGGAATGTGTCTTTTCTACTTACTGAAACACCCATCTGTGCCCTGGTCTAACAGACCATATTAGTCACAGTGTATACACTTCAATTGACTCATCAAACCCTCCACGGGTATGAAAGCATCTCTCCCTCTGAGAGCCATGGGAACAATTCAAGTTTGCTTGGGTCCCGTATACTTGTAATTCAATTGTATTCTTCTCTCTTCACAAACTTTTTGTAAATATTTCTTCCGAAAATGATCCCAGTTAGAACCAGTTGCCCATTTCAAAGTAAACATTTTATATATATCCTCTCTAAAATGTGGATGTCTGTGCATGTCTTACCAAAAATTTAAAGGAGGCCAACATACTAATTGAAAGCAAAACTGGAAAGGAAAAAAAAAAGCCCTAAGTGTTTTAGAAATACTGCCCTGGTCCCTCCTTTTCATTAAGGGTGACTTAATCCAGAATTGAGGTGGTGTATTTGCTTCCTGTACTAGGAGGTGTGAAACATCAGCCTAATGGGCGGGGCTCACTCTTCACTCACTGGATGAAGATATTTGCACTTGGCTTATTTTAACACTACCCTTAACCTTTTACTTTAGTTTGTGTTTTCAATTCCTTTGCTCATTTAATCTTAGGCCAACCCACTGAGACTCTATCCTGGTAGGGCTCCACAGAAGAATTTCCTTTTGAAGTGTGGGCCCCCAGGAAAATATCCCTGTCAGTAAGACTTTGCCACAGTGTCTCCCACAATGTCTCCTAACTTAGTTGCAGCTGTAGGCCTTAAATTTAAAAACTGGATGATGTAACTTAATTATGATGCAGGAGCTTGAATTGAGGCACAGGTGCCGTGGTGGAAAAATCAGAGTCTGACCAGCCTTTAGCCATATGAGAAAGCATTACTGGGTTACTTGCACATGAACAGAACCTGCCCTGAAAGCCTGGCAGATCTTCATAAAAGCCATGAGTACAATCAAGTTAGTGCCATTAAAAGGAGAGCTCATGGCTCACACTCTAAAGCATGCGCTGTGGGCAACGCCAGTGCTGTCACACCTGCTGCAACCAGCTGGCAAAACTGAAGTGTGTCCCTGGCTGGGCAAAGTCAACCCAATGTCTCGGACATCTGCAAGCTACCAAGGCGCTGCTATTTCTTCAGGTAGACTTTGCTAATGGAGCTACATTTTCTCTTAATCCTAACAGAATATGCCAAAACAACGCTCCTAAAGCAATGTTAACATAGAGTAAGAGCCTTAATGAGTCACGTGAGGCCATGAGGCAATGGCACTACTGTCATCTTGTGCCTCATTCTGGTGGACATTTCTGCCTAAGGGGCTCTAAGCACACATTAACGCTATAAAATCTGGCACAAACTCAAGGATTCACCGTGCAGTGTACAAAATGGAGCTTTACTGCCTCTGCACTGGTTAATGGGAATACATAAGTGCATAATAACAATTCCATGTCAAATTGGTCTTTAGAATGGCAGTTCTTTGGTGGGAACCTGCCACAGTCTGAATGTTTGTGCACCACCAAAATTCATATGTTGAAGTCCTAACGTCCAGTGTAATGGTATTGGGAGATGGGGCCTCTGGGAAGTGATTAGGTCATGAGGGTGGAGCCTCATTAATGGGATTAGTGTTCTTATAAAAGAGACCCCAAAGAGCTCCTTTGCTTTTTCCTCTGTGTAAGGACACCGCAAGAAGGTAGAGTCTATGAACCAGGAAGCCCTCACCACACAGCAAATCTGCTGCACGTGATCATGGATTTTCCAGGTTCTAGATTCACAAGAAATAAAGAAATAATAGGTGCCTCCATCCTGAAAGGAGGCAGGGGAGATGTAGGAAGACACCACAGCATCCATTCACCAAACAACAATACAGACCGGTTTTTGTTTCTAAATTAAGCAAAGGGCCCAGTTATGTGTTTAAGCCACCCAATCCAATCTCTGAACATTAGAAAGCTTTGAGATCCTAAAATTAGTCACTTAATTTACAACTGGACAATGTAAGTTTTGTTTTAATTGTGACTAATTTTTCTTAAGAGGGCAATTCTTAATGTCATCCTCTAAAGAAGATGGTAGCAGGCTTACATGCAAAATTAACTAAGTGTGAAATCAATGGTACAATAATGGAGGGTTTTAACCAATTCTCCTACTCATGTTCAGGATTCCCCTAGCAAGGCATACTCCTGAATACGGAGAATAAATTCTGTTTTACAACATCCTCAAATCACAGCCCCTGCAATTTGTCCTGCTGGAGAACAAATCACCAGGAAAATTAACCACTAACATTGGCTGAGCACTTATTATATGCCTGGTACAAGAATGAGTACTTCACATGCATTATCACCCCTCATCCTCACAACAACTACATAAGGTGGAACAAGATATGGAAGAGGAAACTAATTTACAGAAAAGTTAAGTAACCTGTTCAAGGTCACACATATTATGTGTAGTAAAGCCCAGATTCCATATTATCAAACCCGAAGAAAATCCACAAACATACTTGTTTTGGTTATTCTCCATTTCCCCCTACAGACTCTGTCTCTACCCCGTCTGTGTTTCAGTAGGCTAACCTCTATGGACTCTATTAACTAAGATCTCTTGCCTTCTGATTTCCAGTTGAGTTGACTAACAGGAATTATCAGCAAGTGATCAGAGGGTACAAAGAGACCAAGATCAGAGTGTGTAATCCCTGGTTTCCCCCCTACAGGGCTACAGGTTGGCAGGGACTCCTCTCTCTACTAAAGATTCTTCCTATAGCTAGAGATATCAGTGGGTTCCAATAACCACACCCTCTTCTTCCCTACTTCAGATCACTGTTGTCTCCAAGACACTTCCATCCCTTGTTTATTTCTGTTAACCCTGCTCGCAGCTTTGTAAATAGGCCCTTTATTAAACTTGTCTCATATGGCATTTGAGAGTTGCATATGTCTCCTACTGGGGCCCTGGTGGATTCAGAAATGTAGCTGAATGTCCTGTGCAGTGACGTACTCTCCATCAGAGAGGACATGAGTCTCATGGACAGTGTCATGACACACAAGACACTGATAAGTGCTCATATCATAACTTCTTCCCTCCAAGGATCCCCTAGCCTCTTACCTTTTCCAATAAGCATCAGCTTAGATAGGATTTCTCAATCTCAATATTATTGACATTTTAGATCAGAAATTCTTTCATTTGGGCAGAGTCAGGGGTGTCCTATGCATAGCAGCATCCCTAGTCTTTACCCACTGGATGCCAATAGCAATCTCCCCAGTTGTAACAATAGAAAATCTTCAGATATTGCCAAATGTGCCCTGGGGAAAAAATTACCCCAGCTGAAAATCATGCCTTAGAATTAATGGTAAAGGTGCTGCAGGGGGTAAACACAAGAATAACAAAAGAAGGAAAAGAAGGAAGGAAGGGAGGGAGGGAAAAAAATTAAGTCAGGAGATACTTCAAAAAATATAATTCTACTACATTTCTGCCACTGGTGATTAATGTCCCCCGCTAAAGGTACTTACTTTCACTTGTTATTCCCTTCCAAGAAGCTGGAAGTTCTGTTCTCATGGAGAATCTCTATCAGCTTTCTCCTACCTCACAACCACACCCTTCCCAGGCAGGTTGCTATGATTTTCTCAACCACATTGCTCTGCCTGCGAATCAAGGAGACTGGACAAGACCATTTCTAACCTTCTCCCAGCCCTGAGAATCTATAGCTTTAAAGCAACACTTTCCCTGTTCAAGAATGATACCCCTGGTGGTCATCTTTCCTCTTGTGTCTGTGGGAGCTAAAGAAAACCAACCACATAGATTGACTTTCCTATACACACAACCATTATCAACTCATTTTATTCCCACACTCCCTCTATCCCCCGCTTTGCTTTTGCCTTTTTTCAAAGATTCCAGGACTTATGTCTAGAACAAATATATCTTTGTCATCCCGAAAAAAATGGATGCCTGACTTGAGTTAAAATATAAAGAAATACCAAGAAATCTGAATGGTTTATGCCTGATGACGACTATTTGGACCACGTTCAAGGGCCTGCGGTAGAAACTCTTCATTAGCACCGCGATGTTTCCCTTATTGTTCGTGTCAGGAAGGAAAGTGTTGCAAGTATTTGAGATCTGAGGTTTCAACATTTGTCAAATGCAATTACCCAGACTTTTTAGCTCCAAAGTTGATTGGAATGTTATCTTCCACTTCTCATTCACACAATATGTAAAAAAGGAAGCCAAAGGGGTAGTTCATAAAATAGATGCAGTAATAACAATATCGTGTTTAAATTAGAGTGACGTGAATGAGTTTGTAATACTTTGAAACCACATAACCCTGAGAGAGCTAAAAGGTCTATTAGAGATAATGAGGCTGGTAGATGCAGCGTTCCAATGAGAAGGAAGGACAAGAATGCAATCCAAATACAGTTTTCAAACCACAAATAAAATGTTGGCTTAAAGCACTGCATCTCTCTGGATTAAACAGAGAAGACTATTAGGTGCTGAATCTTACTCTTCAAAGGACTAAAGCTAACCTGCTCTTGAGGACAGGGATGAGACAGATGACAGTTCTCCTGAGCATCATCCCAGACACCTGTCACTCCAAAAACTGGCCAACATGATCCCCCAGTAATCATTCTTTCAGATGCAGTTTTCAGGCAAATCCTTCAGAACCCCCATTTCTGCTGTATCTTAGGATTAGAAATGTTAGCTCAGGTTCCAGTTTTGTGTCTTAAAAGAAGTTGCAAGTCAGGAACTATTTGGGACATTAAATTACACTTAGGACACAGAGTTTTCCAGGGANAGAAATGTTAGCTCGGTTTCCAGTTTTGTGTCTTAAAAGAAGTTGCAAGTCAGGAACTATTTGGGACATTAAATTACACTTAGGACACAGAGTTTTCCAGGGAACCCCTTCTCTAGGACATAGAGACAAGGATTTTCCAGAGAAAAGAGTTGCTGTCATTGGTCAACAACATAGGAGAGGATTCTTTTCTTCTTACTTGGGATCATGACTGGCCTCACCACAAGGAAAATCAGTGCAAGCTAATCTCTGAGAAATTCCAGAGTATCCACAGAATCACCAGGTCATGTTGCTATGAGGGCAAAATACAGAGGTGGAAAAACACAAAGTTCAAAAGAAGACGAGTAAGGAATTATATAAATAACATAATCTCCACTCCATTCAATCTGAGGGTCACACACTGGTAGCCCCATGAGCCAAATGCAGGGAGCAGATGCAACCAAGTTTGTTTTGGTGACGAGAATGTTTTTAAAAATTGGACTTGAATGCCTTTATAGGAAGGCATATACTTTCCTCTGCCCACCTGCACCCCTGTTCTCTGATGCTTACACTGACCCACGTCAGTCACTTTTGTTATTTGACTAGCCCCTGAGACATGGAGGTTGACAAGCCTGTGTTGGTCAGGCTTCTTAACTTCTTAACTACACAATATAAAATCTGTTGTGACAGGTTAAGTAAGAAATAAAACAGCATTTGTTAAAGGATACTGGGTACCTCATAGAATAACTGAGAGGGAGAGGGTAAGAGGCACAGACTGAGGAGCTCCTCAAGCAGGAACAATGCCAACCACAGAACAGGGCTTCTCCACTAAAAACACCACTCAGACCCTGCTTAGCAGCAAGAGTGCCCAGAGCGGCACATGTGGCCCCATCCTGCTCCCCTCCAGAAACCACCATGCCCACCATGGCTCCGTGCACAAGCTGGACTCCCTCATGCTGCCCCTGCCTTACTTTGCTCACTTCCCACTCCGGTTCTGCTTGGCAGAACCAGGATCCCAGGCCCTGATCCCAGCTGCAAAATTTTATTCAACAACATGGATGAAGACAAATAAAGTATACCTACCTATTTTATTCTAAAATTATCAAAGGAAACTATTTCAATCTCCTGTAACTAGGTTTTCACGATACAGGTAAAAAAAAAATGAAATAAATATTCCCTGTTTAATTTAGTAAAACCTTTTCTCAAACCCTTAAGAAATAGCATTTTGCCACTTACTTCCAAAAATGGCATCGTTTAAAATATAGAAGCATAAAAACAATAGAACCACAGAACTACTGAAAGAAATTAAGACCACCAAAAAAAAAAGATTAAAAGAAAATTAATTAAATTAATTCCAAGTAATAAAATATAGTACCAAAAAGAAACATAGCAGCAAACAAAAAGATAGTTACTATATAACCAATCACAAAATGGCTGTGCTTCCTAGCAGGCAAAGCAAAAAGATGTTACAAATTTCTTATTGTTTATTAAAAGGATATGTGCCCAGTTCACTAGGGAAATACATCAATTTCCTGCCTTTGAACGGAAAAGAATTTATCATAAGGAAAGAACACTGAAAAACAAACTGATGGTGCCACTGACAACAATTTCACAAAAGTTAATAGAGGTAGTTCTATTCATGACCATTCCTCATTTCAAAGTTTAGGGAATAATTTCAAATTGTAGTTTCATCAAGGAATTTCTACACAGAATCAGAGTAACAAAGTCCAGTAGGTAGCTGAGTCATGGTGTGCTTTGATACCACGATAAACCCTAGAAAATCTGGCAAAACAAGTAGTTCAACTGTCTCTGATATTGGAATACCAATTTTCTCAGCAGGACTCTGGTGGAGCAAAGTGTAACAGTCACATTCACACTGAGGTCCTTCCATGCAGGTGCCCTGTGCTGCTCACTGAAAGGAAATGCATAAGTTCCTCAATGTAGACAGCATCACTAGCATTTCACTAAAAAATTAAAAATCTTAAACTGTCCTCTGACTCAGATATAGGGGGTACATGGCAAGAAGAGAAAAACCAAAGTTTATTTTGTTTTGTCTCTAATCAGTAGTTTTGAATTAGTTCAAATATTTGAGCAAGGGTTCTCTGAAACTATCAGAGTTCTGCCCGTAAGCAATGAGATACAGAAGCGAACCTGGATCTAAGAGTAAGAAGACCAAATTTCAGTCATAGTGCCCTTAACTCCGCGATCTTGGTAACTTATCCACCACCCCCAGCTAAAAGAAAAAGGACCAAAGCTGTGATTGAAATTGGCCTTATGGAGGGAACAGCATGTTAGTCATCTGTTGCTGCAAAAGTTACTCCAAAATGTAGTGATTTAAAACAGCACCATTTTAATATATAATACACAATGGAATATTACTCAGCCATCAAAAAGAATGAAATCTTGTCATTTCCAATGACATGGAAGGAGCTAGAGTATATTACGCTAAGTGAAAAAAGTCAGAGAGACAAACACCATATGATCTCACTCGTATGTAAAATTTAAGAAGGAAAACAGATGAACATACAGGAAGGGGGAAAAGGAAAAAAAGGAGAGAGGGAAACAAACCATAAGACTCTTAACAACAGAGAACAAACTGAGGGTTGATGGAGGGAGGTGGGTGGGGGATGGGCTAGATGTATGATGGGTATGAAGGAGGGCACTTGTGAGGAGCACTGGATATTTTATGTAAGTGATGAGTCACTGAATTCTACTCCAGAAACCAATGTTGCACTGCCTGTTAAGTACCTAAAACTTAAATTTTAAAAAAATTTTAAAAATAAAAGCACCATTTTAATCTGAATGTTTCTTCTTCCCAGTCTTTCCTTGGCTGTGATAGTTAAGTAATGATGAGTTTAAAATATATTTTCCAAAACTTAGATGTAAATCAGGCACTTATTAAAGACCTCAAATGTAGAATTACCCCAAAACTAGTCTGAAAATCACTGGGGTCAGAAACCGCGGAACAAGTGAAAGAATGAAGCCATGGGCAGCCAGGACGTGGAGACCTACAGAAGTAGAACATCAGGACCGGGCGGGAGTGGGAAAAGGTCTAAACTAGACCAGAAGCTCATCTGACGGGGCGCCTGGGTGGCACAGCGGTTAAGCATCTGCCTTCAGCTCAGGGCGTGATCCTGGCATTATGGGATCAGCCCCACATCAGGCTCCTCTGCTATGAGCCTGCTTCTTCCTCTCCCACTCCCCCTGCTTGTGTTCCCTCTCTCGCTGGCTGTCTCTATCTCTGTCGAATAAATAAATAAAATCTTAAAAAAAAAAAAAAAAGAAGCTCATCTGACAACCTCGGCCCAACTGCTGGGCTTGTCTTGTCTGGGAGAATGTTCTTCAAGCCATGAAACCAGAGAACGATGGAGGTGAACTTTTATTTAGGGTAATCATATATCCTGATTTCACCAGGGCAGTCTGGTTTATGTTTGTGTCACTACTAACAGTCCTCTTTTCCATTCTCACAAGTGTCCCAGTCTGGATAATAAATTTTCTCTAACTTTATGGGCACTAAGCTTAAGTGACACATACCTTTAAGGCCTGTGTTTTTAAAACTTGCCTTGCCCATCATTCTTCTCCCTCTTTAATTTCCTTTTGAGCACTGCCTTTCTAATGATTAATCCTCTGCTCAGTAACATCCTGCCTTCCCTTCTACTAAAACATTTTACAACTTTCCATTTAGGACTGGGGTATAGTTAGAGAGTCAAAGTTAGAATCCTCGATCTTGATGTAACCTTGAGGTTACCTGGTCATCAATATCAGCAGTTTTGATCCAGATGAAGGCATTCAAGTGATAACTGGCCATATATCACCAAGATTCAAGCCTCCAGAGAGACCCTGAAGAGCAACACCAAGAAGTCTCTCTCAGTAATGGCTTGTGGTAGCTACTATGAGATGGAGACAGAAGGATGCCCACTTAGATAACTGAGGGAAAGGCTTATTTGACTAGGCCTCCACCTCTATTCATTTTTGAAATCTAAGCTGGGATAAAAACATTCCAACACCCTCTCTATGATGCCAGTTTTTAATGTCTTGTTCAATAAATAAATTTTCCTGTAAATTTGTGAGCCAGAAGCTCTTGAGTTTGGGGAATCCCATGGAGCGAGGCTAATGCCAAGACACAGCAGGACAAATTGTAGCTTCCGGTGCTGATAACAGACACCAGACAAAGTTGTGAACTGCTCTGGGCCTCAGTTTCTTCATGCATAAAATGAAGGTCTTGAGCTAGAAGGTCTGGATATTTTCTTTATCTCCAGTTCCAAATTTCCACGTTCTCAACAACACATTTGATCCAACATTTTGGACCCACTTCCTCATGCTAGAAAGTGCAAATGCTGGGCCAAACATAAATAAGACATTGTGCTTTTCTTCAAGGACCTTACGGCTTAGTGGAAGAAACAGAATATTAAAATGGTGGAAGGAGATTTAGATCTCCAAGGAGCAACTGCCTGGCCTAGGGGAATCAGGTAAAGGCTCCCTGAAGGAGGAGGCACCAGAACTGAGTCTTTAAGGACATGAAGGAGTTCACCTGTTAAAAAAGAGAGGACGAGCATTTTAGACAGAGGAAACAGTATGAGCAAAGTCTTAGAGGCGTAAAACAGTCAATTCAGTAGTAACAGAAGTGCACAGAGTCAGGCATGGGTACTACTTACAGGCATGTGATGATGGATGAATTCAGATGCATGCTAAGGAACATGGCAAGGCCCTGTATTTATGGGTGGGCTCTTAGAGGATCTTAAGCAAGAGAGTAAGATGCTCCAATATGGATATAAGCCAAACTGAACCAATTCTGCATTTTTCCTCCAGACAAGTATCTCTGGCATATTTAACAAGAAATCATTATGAAAATCAAATAAATGTTTAGGGTCACTATAATGTTCAAAAAAGTATAGCTGATACAAGTACAGGAAATGGCAGAGCCATCCAACAGGCAACAAAATAGCAAAGGTCATTACATAAAATTACATAAAAGGTCAAACATAAAATATAAGAAGGAGAAAGAACTTAGAGGTTTGTTCAGTCCAACAGTTTCATTTCAGAGAAAAAGAAACTGAGGCCTTGGGAAGGAAAGTCACAAGACCCTGGACAACTCACATCTCTCTGTTACATTTCCACCTTCAATGCCATGGGGTTTACAAGTAAAAACCCTCTTATCTGGCTGGTTGGTGCCTAAAGATAGTCAATTATTTGGAAAAGTAGGGAAAAATAAACCCCCAAAATATACATACACACTTTTGACTTTTTATTTTAACTTAACATATAGATGTACATTCATTCTCCAATCTTCTATTCAGGGTCAATGTGCTTCTTTAGATAGATGGATACATAGATTAGAGAACTTCTTTCTTGAACAACACATCATCATAGGGATCATCTAAGAATTACAGTGTGATTTCTTTGAAATAAAGCTCTGGTTGAAGACATGTGCAAAGGAATCAAGCATGACATTCTCCTAATTTTTATTATTTTTCTAATTCTTTAAAGTGGTCAGACATTTAATTCAACAGCAATTTTCTTCTTATCAACTCATTTTATCAATGGTTTCAAATCATGCAGCTTGTTTTCCACAGAAACAATAACCCCTTTCTTTAAATTCATACTTTTGGTTTCCATGCTCTTAAATTTCATAATACAAGTACAATGGCAGATGCAGGTGTGGAATAAGCACAAGTGAGTCCTGGTAAACACACCACTCAATCCAGGGGCAGTAGGTGTGAGGGGGTCTAGCAAATGAGCAGCATGTGGTAGGTCAGATATGTTTCGGGGAGAAATAGCTCAATTCACGTGGGGAGCAGAGTGAGGAGAACTCAGCTAAGAGAGCATCTGATGAACAAACTGAAGACTTCAGAGGGGAGGGGGGTGGGGGAATGGGATAGACTGGTGATGGGTAGTAAGGAGGACGTATTGCATGGTGCACTGGGTGTTATACGCAACTAATGAAGCATCGAACTTTGCATCGGAATCCGGGGATGTACTGTATGGTGACTAACATAATATAATAATAAAAAAAAAATCAAGAATTTGGTATTATATTCTGAGATAATACTGCAAGGAAAAACTTTTTATCTTTATTGTGAAATTTTGATACAATATATAAATATATTGCTTTGAAATAGTAAAAAAAAACAAAAAGAGAGAGAGAGCTTCTGATGAATTCCCTTCCTCTTTCCCTCACAGGTAAATGAGTTCATTAATCTGGGATATGATTCTGGAAAGATCAAGGGTGGATATATTCCAGTTTACCTGATGTCACTATTCACATTTTTAAAAACTTGATTACCCAGTGGGGCACTTGGGTGGCTCAATCAGTTAAGTGTCTGCCTCTCGATTTTGGTTCAGGTCATGATCTCAGGGTTGTGAGATCCAGCCCCATGTCAGGCTCTGCACTGGGCGTGGAGCCTGCTTAAGATTCTCTCTCTCGCCCTCTCTCTCAGCCCCTCCCAACTTCAAAAAAAGAAGAAAAAAAAAAAAGCTTGATTACCCAGTATCATTCTTCTAACGCTTGACAAACTCTCCTTCTATCATCCAACTAAAAAAAGAAGCTATCTTCCCACAGAGCCTGTGACTGTAAAGAAAAAGAACTCCACATACGGAAACAGGACATGGACTGATAAACAGACAAAGGTTAAAAACACAGGGTTCTATACTACAGAGGATTCCCTGTTGGTTCACTTAAGTTCCCTACGCTTTTTTGTCTTTTTTTAGATGAGCACCTTAGATAACAAAATCATACTTCCTTCTGACCAGATTAGTGCCACATCAGTATCTCTGCTTTATTCAAACCCCATACTAATAACTGATAACATAAAAGATGTAGATTCTCTGTGTGAACAACATACGCCCATGAAATGATAACTTCATTGTTTCCAAAGAGTCCCCCATCACTTCCCTTCTAATTGGCAAACAGAAAACGTGCTGGGCTTCCCCTTCAGCAGCACCAAATCCAAAAGAAGGCAGCAGATGGCATATATCCTCCTGACTCCTAAAATCTATGCATATCTTTGAATGTCTCAGCTTAAAGGCAGTATTGAAAAATGATATGTTTCCATCAACACGGCAAACAAGATAACAGAACTGCTAGGATCAAGAGGCAGATGCCCAGGAGAGAGACTGATAGTGGATAATTTGGCCTGAGACAAAAAAGATCAGCTTTTAGAAAGAGTGCCATAATTATCCCATAAATAAGAACTTGACAATTTAAAATCTAAGCAGAAAGCAGAGGTTCTCTCAACAATACACATTTCATGTTTGCAATAATTTAGGTTGAAAGAATCCATATATGTTGGAAATTCTGCCAAATAGCTCTAGGGCTGAAACTGGGCTTGGTTAGGCTATGTGTGACAAATGTTAGGGGAAGCAAGAGGGACAATTCTTGATTTCAGTTTATTCTTCAGGAAATTGATGACAGGGATAAAACTATTTCAAATCTGTTAAAGATCTAGAAGATGACATGGCCTCTGTATTCTTTTAACCAACATTTTTAGACGACTACGATCCCAGGTCTGTGCTTAGGTACCAGAAGTACAAACACAGAAAAGAATAATAGCTGGCTGCTTTGAAGACTCGTCAAATGCTACATTCTAGGCTAGGGGCTTATTAGGCACTACATTGTTTAATCCTTCTAACAATCCTTGGAAGTACATACTGTTACTACATTCATTTAACCGATAAGAACACTGAGATCTGAAGATTTTTCTGGGGTCACAAAATTAGCAAGCAACAGAGCCTGACTGAGAGTTCATATGGTGTTAAATCAAAGAGTGGCTCAATAATCTCTATTAAATATCACCACCAAGATAAAGTCTTGTGCTCAAGATGCTTTCTATTTACTGAATGGAGGATAAATAGGACTTGGCTAGGTAGAAAGAACCAAGAAAGACACCACCGGACAAAGACAAGGGTAAATGTTTTAAAATGACATTTCCAACCTTATTATGTCAACATTTCCCGCTAGTACATGAATGGATCCCACAGAACTGTCTGAACAATAAGGAAATCACAGAGTGCAATGGAATGCAATGGAATGGACACCACGGGAGGGCTTTGAGCAAGCCTGTGACATAATGTGGGTGATTTACACTCATAAATTTACTCCAGCTCCTGGGGGAATGAGAAGGGATGGACAGACAAAAAGTACAAACCAGGATATTGTCCAGAAAGAAAGGCTTTCTGGTCTGAGGCTTTGGTACCTGGGAATTTGTAGTGCCATTTACTGAAATGGGAAACAGAGTTCTGCATTTACCATGTTAAATTCGAGACATTTCTTAAACATCGTAAAGATATTTAAATGGAATATGCTACTCTGGGGCTCAGAAGAGAGGTGACAGCTGGTTATACAAATTTAGGAGCTCCATACAAATAGAATGTGGTATAACTGCTTTTTTAGATAATTCTAATGATGAAGAGAAAAAAAAATGGGAAGAAATGTGGAAGGAAAGCAGACTACCAATTTTAGTAAGGCTCTTAGATTATTAATTCAGTCAAATAAATCCTTGTCATATAGCATTATTGTAATTGTTCCTTTCATGCTTATATGTGTTTTATTTATTTATACTTCTCTAAATTCAAAAAAATGAATTTAAGGCTACTTCCAAAAATGTATCATGTACTAAGAACTTCTACACATTATAATAGTATTTAGTTTGTTTTGTATCTCATCCATACAACAAAGTAATAATTAGCCACTTACTACCAGTTACACATCTATGGTTTGATCTTGAGCTTAGTCAAATAATTATTGAGGAATTAATCAATTTAAATTGAGTTAATCAATTTGACTTTAAAAAATTATCTTTGTGAAACCACCAGGCATCTGAAAAAAAAAAAAAGAAAGAAAGAAAGAAAAACATATCACCACTTTCTGATACAGTGTCCATGTACTTTTCAAACTGAAGTATGCCTCCTCCTGGAGATAGTAGTGATGCATTCCGGAAACACCAGCAGTCACAGAATAACCCAAGGAGAGATGAGAGAAGCAGCTTTGTTTTTATTTGAAAAATCTGGTAGGAAAAAATGTTTTTCTATTAAAACAAACACAGGGAGAGGGTTAAGGAGATGGGAAAAACGGGTGAAGGGGAGTGTATGATGCAGGCTGACAGGAAATGAATGAGTCATAGGGATGAAGGATATGACACAGTGATGTAGGAAGACAGGTGGTGGCCACACTCGTGCTGAGCAGAGTACACTGTATACAGTTGTCCAGTCCCTATGTTGTACCTCTGAAACTGTGTGCCAACTACACTTCATCCAAAAAAAAAAAAAAAAGGTGTATAATGAAGTGGAAGGCAAGCTTTCATTAGCTAAAATAAAACATAATGCTTCCCAAAACTGTAGAACTGCTAACAACCCCTTTGGCAATTATGCTGCCAGACCTCTGGGGGGGTACAAGTTCTCTTTCCTTTGCTGCTAAAGGGACTCTGGCAGAAAAGTCTGAGGGGCACTGGCTTCATTTTCCTCTAAGCCCTGGGGAGGGTAGTTTTCACTCAACATTGCACAGAAGTAGGGGTAATTCGTTCAAATTTCTCCACATCAGACCCAAAGAACAAGGTTTTGCAAGTTGGAACGTTCCAAGTCAAAACATCAGAAGCAGCTCACAGCGCCAAGCTTATCTCACAAGTGTGCCTTTCTTGTCATCAGAAGAGATAAGGACAAAGAGAAAACACGTCTGAGCTCCAGCTCTTTCCTGTAAGCTCACCTTTGCACTTTATGATATGCAAGTTTGTTCCTGGTTATTATTCAGACTTCAGGTCCACAAAGGCCGGGCATTTAAGAAGAAGAGAAACCCAGACCCCGTCTTCAAATATGTCCTGCTGCTGTCAGGTGGCTCACGGGGCTGAGCTGTGCCTCTTCTCCTGGCCCATCCCAGGCTCTAGGCCTCATCCCTCCTCACTCACCAGAGCAAAGGAAACAAACAGCAGACATGAAAGAAGAGCCAGGGGTAGAAGAAAGGATTAACTGGGCTTTTTTCCATGAATCTGAAGGATGAGCCTCAGAATCTTTTCCCTTTTTTCGCACTCTGGGCTTCAGCAGGACTGGAAGGAACGGACATGTGCCCAGGCTTTCTTTCTTTTCAACAAAGTCCTACAAAGGCTATCTCATAGCCTTACCCCGTGGACTCAAATACAAATAGCAATGTCTTTGCCAGAAATCACAGAGCAGAAAAGGCTACAGAGGACAGATATTATCAAATAAAACAAAAAACATCTAAGTACTTTTAAATAACAGTTTCCCACTCCTGGCTCACACTCTGTGGTTTTTGCTCAGCATACACGGCACCCTAGAGTCTTCCTTCCCACAAAACAGTGGCTCTATGAGATCATTCTTTTTGAAAATATTATTTTTTTCTTCCCTTGGACCTCAGGTACATAGCCTTGGGTTAATCATAATATAATACTGTCACTGGGCAATGCATGGTCTTCTTTTATTTTTATTTATTCATTTATTTATCACTTAGAAATGAATATATAAATGTACATAGGTATAAGGAGAGTTTTACCATATACACACTCTTAAATAATACATTGTTTAGGTTTGTTTTTAAACATTAAAAAAGCACACCATACATGACTTCTGGAATTTGTGGTTTTATTCATCATTATATTACCAAGACACATTTAAATGGTTGTGTATTGCTGTAGTTCATTCATTTTTACTGCTAAATAATATCTTGCTGTATAAATACACGCAATTTGTTTTTCCATTTTTTTTTCTCAATGCTCATTAGGTTGCTTCCAGTTTTTTGTGATTGTTAACAGAGCTACTCTAAACATTCTCTCAATAGATACTTTTTGCAGAAACAGGAGGTGAAGGTCTTTAGAACTAAGGAAGACTGGGATAAGCCATTGGCCTTCTCTTTACCGGATCTCATCTTTGACTTCATTATGCCAGCGGACACTGAATCAGCACAGTAGTGGATTCATTCAACCAGTTTCATACTCTTCCCAAGATAAAACACTGAGAGTAACTAATATTTGTAATTTCGTGTTGCATGCCTACTACACACAGACAAAATGAAAACTCGGTCTACTCAGTGTCTCAACGTACTGAACACAAGCGGCTTCCCCAGACCATGCCCCAGCAATACATACCATGATGTGCACCCCACAAGATCACATGCAAATTCAAAATGGATTATTGATACATGCAGATCAGCACCTTGAGAGTGATGAAATGTGAGTCAGTTCCTACTTAGTTCAGGGACAAACTGGATGATCTTATTTAACAGCTTTACACAAATAATAAACACAATAGGTTTAAACATCTACAAAATACACATACACATACACATACACATATGCATATGTGGTGTTCAGATCCAAATGCTTAACTGAGTATATTTCTTCTCTTTAAGTCTTTCTTAAAATTAGGATCGCACTGAGTTGGGGGAAGTCGGTCACATACTGTAGTATAGTCGTAGTGTAGCAGTGATAGTAATGGTAGCACCAGCTAACATTTCATGAGTGTTTACTATTTCCCAGGCATTGTTCTTCCATGCGATTTACATAACTTTACTAATTCAATAAACAAACCAGCCCCATGGAGTAGTCCCCTTGTCTCCATTTGCAGTTGAGGACACTGAGGCACAGAAAAGTTAAACACATTCCCCATGATTGTACAGCTAGTACAGCGATGCAACTTAAGCCCAGAAAATCTGACTCCAAAGCATATGCTTCTACCTACTACGTCCAGATACCATATAAGCAGTATCGTCTATTATAGTGTGAAGGTTCTAGCCCCCATACTGGACTAGACTCTTCCTGTGGCCATGGGCAAATCATTCACCCTCTGTAGGTCTTAGTCTTATCATCTAAAAACAACAGAGATGGCCTTAATACCCCTTCAAGCTGTCTTGTCATATGCGTGTAAGTCCCCAGTACAATTCATCTCTGATCATCAATTCTCTCCCTCGGACCTAACAAAATTAACCCCTGACTATTCAGAGCCAAGACAAGAATGCGTAATTGAAGTAGTCTTAGTTCATCTGGGCTGCTGTAACAGATACCATAGACTGGGAAGCTTATAAACAATAGAAATTTACTCCTCACAGTTCTGGAGGCTAGAAGCTCGAGATCGGGTGCCAGCATGGTCAGGTGAGGGCCCTCGTGCTGGCTGCAATTTCTCACTATATCCTCATGCGGCAGAGAGCACATGTGGCAGAGAGCTAGGGAGCTCTGTGTGCTCTCTCAGAAGAACACTAATTTCATTCATGAGGGCTTCACTCTGACGACTTGAGCACCTTGCAAAGTCCCCACCCCCTAACACCATCACACTGGGGGTAGAACTTCAATATACGAACTTGGGGGGACACAAACATTCAGACCATAGGCAACGTCCACAGGCACACTGCACCATGTGGGATTATCACCACTCCTAACACCTAACAAACTTAGTTACCAAGAGACAACTACTACGAAGGACAATATATAGTTGGGAGCCAGAAGAAAGGAGATTGGGATGAAAACTTAAACTGGGTAGTGCCTTCCTTGGTGACTGGGGGTACAGGTTTAAACACTGTAGCTTCCCAAGAGATCAGAAAAATGAACCCCAGTGTTGGAATGTGTGTCTGGAGAATACGTTTTTAACCCACCCATAGATCTGAATCCTGTATGTAGCACGGTCAGTATTTCAAACTCAGTCGTATTTAGAACTCAATTCCATAGGCATATTTACACAGAGTAGCCGTTGAAAGCTACCAGCTGCAGAATCCTGAAGCCACAAGCTGTATTTATGTGCAGGGTTGCTAATCCCTGGTCCCAGCTCTGCTCAAGTCTGTAGAAACACTTCGTCTCTGTAGACAAGTCCTTGTAAATCTCTCCTTGTCAAAGGATTTAGTTCACTGATTGTCAACCATGAGCTACTTCATAAAACAACTCACAGAGGACTAGAGCCTTCTGCTCTGCCTTTGGCAGGGAGCTTGTTACACTAGATAACCTTTTAATGACTGTATTCCATTTTAACCCAGCTCCTGAGAGGGAAAGGAAAAAGAAAGAAAAGATCCTTCCTTAATGCTCTGCTTTTTTCATATTGCACCTACTGAAGCAAATTAGAAAAGATGGATAGAGGTTGCTTTTGCCTCTGGAATCCCAGGGCCTTATAACATAAAAATGGGCCAGTTGTTCATTGAAGTGGTGACATTTCAGGGCTAAAGGAGCCATTGAAATATGCAAAGACAAAGTTTCTAAACTGAAAGTGATACCAAATCTACAGCAATGCTATTTTTAACACCTGTTTCTGGCTGAAATGTTATCTTTTAATTCTCTGTTACACTTTGCAGTGATTGTCCTCATTTCAATAAATTAAAATTAATATTCAGGAGAAAGAATACTGATTTAAGGAAGCACAGAAGTATAAGACTGAGCATATTAAAAAAAATCTAAGGAGATTTTATGTCTACTCCCTGATGAATTAGGAGATTACAGGGGGACTATTCTCTCTGAGGAAAACACTGAAAACAACTACGATTATTGACTGCATTCTGCACAGAGTGGGGTAAAGTATTTCACTTTGGTACCGGCTAGAAGGCAGGATTTCTATGAAAGTCAAATCAGAGTTCTGAGAACTCTAGCAAGAAACTCTCTTAAATTAGGGACGCCTGGGTAGCGCAGTCGTTAGGCGTCTGCCTTTGGCTCACGGCGTGATCCTGGCGTTCCGGAATCGAGTCCCACATCGGGCTCCTCTGCTGGGAGCCTGCTTCTTCCTCTCCCACTCCCCCTGCTTGTGTTCCCTCTCTTGCTGGCTGTCTATCTCTGTCAAATAAATAAATTTAAAAAAAAATTATTAAAAAAAAAGAAGCTCTCTTAAATTAAAGATGTGAGGTTCTGTAACATGAAATACTTCCCCACATTAATAATGTTAAAAAACTTCAAAATTCTAGATGCAAGTTACCTTGAGTGAGGAATATCTACAT
This sequence comes from Ailuropoda melanoleuca, assembly GCF_002007445.2. Taxonomy (NCBI): domain Eukaryota; kingdom Metazoa; phylum Chordata; class Mammalia; order Carnivora; family Ursidae; genus Ailuropoda; species Ailuropoda melanoleuca. The sequence goes on along the minus strand of NC_048233.1, from coordinate 66,811,723 downwards.
GCCATCTACAAAGCATGGTTTTAGTTATAATATGCAAACTTCTGTTTAATTTGAGCCAAATCTTACATGTAGCAGAAGGAGCTCATCGATGAACTCCACTTGACCTGCTTGCTTATTAAGCAGACCTCTCCATTCCTCCATAAAATGTAGAGACAGAAGACCTCACTACGTCTGTAATTGAACGCTATCAGACTCCGCTCCAGGACAGTGCTCGTTGCTGCCCCATCATTAGAGATGAGCAGTCACCAGGAGTCAGCTGTGTTCATCTGCAAACTGATTTTCTTTTAATTCTAAGAGTTTGGGTTTTTTTTTAATTTCAGCTTTATTGAGGTATAATTGACATATACAATTTTAAGATATTTAAAGTGCCCATCATGGTGCTTTGATATACATATATACCTCCAAACTGGTTTATGGCAGTTTGTACCTGCTAGCATCATTGCATAATTTAATTAAGAATAGTGTATATTGATAAAATTAATTAAATAAAAAAAGAAGCTGTTCCTATGAAAAATAATTTGAATGTTTGGAAAAATTTGATAAAGTAGAATCAAAAAATTATTGATAGGTCAAATCCTATCTTACTGGCCCCCCATGAACACGCCCTCTCCATATACACAAACCACCAAGAAAATAATTGGGGGAGGAATCTACTAAAAATCTTCTGCACTCAATTTACTTCTCACCTATCTTGAGCAGTGGTCAGCAACCTTTTCCTCTAAAGAGCCAGAAAAACACATTTTAGACTTTGCAAGCTGTATATATGATCTCTGTCACAACTATTCCACTCTGTAGCTATAGCACGAAATCAGTCATGGGCAATAGCAACATGACTGAGTGTAGCTATGCTCCATAGAAGTATATTTATGAACACTGAAATTTGCATTCCATATCATTTTTAAATATTACAAACATTATTCTTCAATTTTTTCAACCATTCAAAAAAACTAAAAAAGATTCTTAGCTTGAGGCCACATGAAAACAGATGGTAAGCCGGATTTGGCTTGGGCCACGGCTTGCCAACCCCTGATCTTGAGTCCTCACTCCATGTTAGAGAAGAAAAAACTCAAATCACAGAAGATGCATTTGGGGTATGGTTTATGTTAAGAAGGAAGCTGTACAACTCACTCAGCCAACCCTATTCAAAGAAAATGTCTTGACCCTACATCAAAATATTAATGGACAATTGTATCCTTTAAGTTAAAACAGAATGATTAAGGGGTATGTATCCTACTTTTAAGATTTTCTGTTTTGTCCCCATTTATAATTAATTGTTTAATGTCTAAGATCAGGCAGTCAGGGACTAGGTCTGTCTTTTTCACTGCTGAACTCTCAAGCACTGCCAAGTGCTATCAAGGGAGTTGCTAGATCAGTAGCAATAAATATGTATCGAGTGATTACTGAGCAACTCCATGCTAGGCCCTCTTCCTGGCTCTACGGATACAACTGTGAATGAGACAGGCATTGTCTTTGTTTTCATGGACTTAACGTTTGACCGGAAAGAGATACACAACATGCAATTACATATTTCTTCATAATTTCTTCAATAAATAATTGTGCAATCAACATATAAGCCAATATTTTAAAAATCAACAGCTCATTATGACACACCCTCTCCCAAAAATACCAACAAGTTACCTAATAGAAATTAGCTTTTCTCTGTCTATTGTAGCATCTTGATATATCCTAGACATCAAAGCATTTAGTTGTCCTTTTTCTGATGGAGTGAGTCAATACTCCAAAAGGTATTGGTGGGTACCCTCACCCAAAAGCGAGAGATTACTATTATACTACTACCATCTCTGAGAAGCAGCAATAGGCTCAATGAAACACCTGTGCGTCTCTGGCTCTGTAGGAGGCTGACCATGCACCCCTCCCACAAGAAGTCCATGTCCAAATCCCCGGAACCTGTGTACATTACCCTATGTGGCAAAAGGGACTTTACTGATATAATTATGGTTGAAGAAGTTGAAATAGGGAGCTTATCCTGGATTATCCAGGTGGGCTCTATCTGATCACATGAGTGCTTAAAAGTGGAGGAACCTTTGCAGCTGAAGTCAAAGGAATGCTCTGGAAGAAAAGGCAAGAGGGATCCAAAGCATTAGAAGGGCTCAACCTGCCACTGGTAGTTAGAAGATGCAGGATGCATGAAGCAAGGTATGCGGGAGTCCTCAAAAATCTTGGAATGGACTTCAGCTGACTGCCAGTGAGCAAACAGGGAGCTCAGTCCTACAACTGAAAGGAACTGAATTCTGCCAACAACGTGAATGAGCCAGTAAACAGGCTTATCTCTTAGCATGTCCAGAAAGGAATGCAGCTTGCTAACCGTGATTTTGGCCTTTGGAGTCTAAACAGAGACCCAGTCAGGTCCACCAGACTTCTCTCCTACAGAAACAGTGGGTAATAAATCTGTGTTGTTTTAAGCCACTAAATTTGTGGTTATCTGTTACAGTAGCAATTTCAAACTAATACAGGCTCTCCCTAAGAATGCCTTTGAACATCATTACCCCTTCTGTGGAGAAAGGTGTTGATGCCAAGAAAACCTAGTCCCCAGTGCCAGGTAATTCATTTAGAAATCTCTCTAATGATAGTATTTTTAAAAGAAACTTGTAATGCTAATTACCACCTAATTATTTTTCAAACAGGGTGTAATCATGGGCAATATTTCCAGAACATGCAATACAATTAAAGTTACAAAGTCACTTGGATTATGTGAGCAAAGCAATTGGATGATAAATATCACCTTGCCGAGTCAAGATTCGCACTTAGACTAATAATGGATTAATCTGTATGTAAGTCATACAGCCCAATTACAACTCGTGTTTGACATTCTGTCTCCTTTCAGGGGCGGGAAAAAAGCATACTTTCCTGAGAGTAAGAATTGTCGGTCTTACATAGTTGAAGAACCACCCACTATAATTCCCCATGTTTCTGATTATATCACCAAGTCCATGACTCTCTATGTATGCTGACCTCTTGTTTGGTTTAATGTTATTTCAAGAAGATATCCAAAAACAGCAGCTTTACTCAGTGGAGGATATAAAGGGTGTTCACTGGCCTCATACCTGAGGAGAGCTGCAAGGCTCTCATCTCTACAGGACCTCTCGTTTTTTCTTTTTCCAGCATGGAGTTGACTGAGGGTAAGCTAACCCAGTCACTGCTCAGACTGTCAAGGGTTTGGAGCAGAGATGAATGGCAAGCCAGGATTTGGTAAGTGGAAGATAAGATATGCAGGTGCCATGTGGGACAGAACCCAAAAGGGAAAGAACAGAGTGCCACTTTGAAATCGAAAGCCATCTCTAAACCTCTGGAGGGGATGCAGAAGTCACCTTTAGGAAAAGACCAGTTTGTTTTCTTGTCTGTTTATTCATCTGTGGGTGTTTGTACGGAGAGGGAGCTACCTTAGTGGCTGCTGTGACTGTATAAAGGAAATGCTCAAAGCCTGGTCCCAAAGGGAGAGATGAGCAAAACTGGTACTAAACCACTTTACAAAACAACAGAAGAAGCGGGGCTTTCGTACAGTGTATTCTCTCTGCGTAGACTGCTGAGCCAGGGGTGTGCTGGAGTCAGCTCTCACAGGCTCACGTAAACCAACTGTTAGCATCTCTTCCTACCTCTGCTCAATGCTATCACATTGGTAGTTTGATATCAGCCCAGGAGAGAGTACGGACACCATGGAGATCTACAATCCTTATAAATCAGTGTTCTTGTTCTCAGAAAACCAGTGATTAAAGAGAAATTTTATCACACACTTGAACTGACCATGCAATCAGTAGCTAGGGGCTTGATGTGATCTCTGAGGTTGGAAGCAGAGGGCTGTACCTGACTCAGGTCTGAGAAAGTGAAACAGCCCGCAGTGATATGGGTGGTGGACTTGACTGGCTGGCATGACCAGATGGCACCACTCATAGGAGAACACCAGCTTGAGGTTGCCTTTGTTCTCGTCCACCAGGGTTGCCCAAAAGGGCAGAGGAACCCCTGAAAAGCTGGCAGTAAATGCTGGATTTCTAAGGACTTTAGAAGGATCCCCATATGGAGTGGGAAATGTACACTCCTCAGCCAAAACAGCCATGGAGCAAGGTCCCCAGGATGAGAATCTCTGAAACGAACTGCACTATTGCCCTACAGAAAGAATCAACTCGAAGTAGCCACCACACCAATAAGTGAGAAACCAGCTTAAGACGTACTCATCCAAGTACCACCTTTCCTATCCTTTTTCCATGCTTCTCTCTCACCACTCTGACCTTAGGAGGAGTCAGCAGCTAGCTAGCAAGCTAAGGAGAAAGAAGAAGTGCAAGGTGGAAACACAGAAAAGATGCCAACCATACCCCCTGCCTGCTGTCAGCCGGAGGCAGCCCCCAAAGTAAAGAGGCAGAGAACTTGACATAAACTCTTCCTTAGTTAACACCTTCCAGTTGACATTCTAATTTCTGTGTTCAAGTCTTGTTTGAAACTTAAGCAAGCTGAGAACCTTCTATTACCTAAGAGGGATAAAAGTCAAAGGCATAAGGAGGCAAGGAAGCTTTCCCACACTGAATATATTTCAAATGGACTATGGAAGACACAAAAAAAATCATTTAAAAAAATGTAGTTGTGTTACATCATCATTTGTCTTGTTCAAAAGACCAATTACATCAAATTTGGGGAAACCTGTGCCCACCTAAACATATCTTTTTGCAAAATTGGAAAGAAATAAAATATATTTAAGGGAATGATCCTTTCCCTATGGACAACAAGAACTGTTGTTGGGGGAAGAGATTATAAACTATATTTTAGTGCAAAGTGACAAAGCCAGAAGTGATCCAAAAGTGATCTTGGAAAATCAAATATCTAGAGCTCACACTACAGAAGACAAGGCACATTCCTAACAGTCCCTACTGTACTTACCGAAAGAAGAACAGGCTCTTCCAATTCACTAAGATTGCTGTGCAAGAGCAAAGCAGTAAAATGCAAAGTGAAAGAGAACCCCCATCAGGTCACACCAAGGAAACAGCAAGGATTAACTGCTCAAGAGCTGGAGAATTTAGCACAAATGTATATACAATAAGCAAATTCTCCAGCTGCATTAGGAAGACACTTTTAAAGATGATTAAAACCAATGATCAAAACTGAAGCGGGAAGGCCTCCCCCTTTTCCAAAGGGTAGAGAACAGCAGAACATGTTTTTCAAAATAATACAGAGAAAGCTCTCAAGGGAAGACTAAAGCCAGAGGCTTCAAAGAGATAAATCTATATCCCCTGCTGCAATATACTTAGTGAAGTGAAGAACCAGAAGAGACAAAAATGGCAAAATTGGAGCTGGAATAGTGAAAATCAAAGAGCCAGTGAGGGTGTGTGGGCACAGAGGGATAACAGAAGAAGGATGGCTCACACACCTAAAGACACCACCTACAGGGGCTTAAAATCAGCAAGATCAAAGAGAGAGAAGGTGGATGGGGAGCTGGTGAGGAAAACAGTCACGGGGGGATAGCAGTCAAAGGGAACCACAGGTAAGTTTTGAAAACGAGAAAAGGTAATGTACAAGGAACTCGAAAAGGACGCAAAGATAAATGAGGCATGTTCTTGCCACCAAGATGCTTTTAATCTGGAAGTTGAAATCTATATACAATTACCTTTAATAAAAAGCAGGACCTGATACTTAATACAGGAAGATACACTAAGAAACCGTGAATTGAAAAAGTAGCCTTTGATATGAACCTTGAGATATATAGGGTTTGGGCTGGAGCAGAATTTAAGCAAGAATGCTTGGGTGAAAGGTTTTCTGGAGTGGGAGCAACATGGACAAGGCAGAAAATTACAGAACTACAAGAGGTCTAATGTAGCTGGAGCTAATCCCAAACACAAAATAAAAAAATGTTTTTTGGCCAGTTAGTAATTTTAAAAAATAGCTGATAAATTAAGTAGACTAACCCCATTATTGAATAGAAGCAGAGTTCCTGAGTTATGGGGATTAATTACTAAAATCTAGCAGTACATTGAAAGAATATACCAAGATCACAAGAAATACAAGTTCCTGAAGTCCATCCAAGGAGATTCTAATTCAGTAATTTTAGGGTAAGTCCTCATGCAAATAGTTAATAAGCCTGAGTATGTGGGAACCATGGAAGATTTCTGACGGAAGCTGGGTACACTCTTGACCGTACTTCTGAATGGATAAAAAGTGAAAGAAAAAAGTGCAACAAAGCAATAATATTACTGTGGTAAATTAGACCATTATTCTCAATTCTTCACAGCCTCTTGTCATTAGACCTTGCAGAGCCCAACAGTGAGCAATGTGTATTGTTCCACTCCACTGACGTTGGATTTGGCCAAGGAATGTGGACGGGATAGCAGTGTCTAGTTCTGAACTAAAGCCTTAACAAGTTGTTTCGTTCTCCCTCTTTAGCACCTGCCATTGATCATGAGACTATGGCAGTTGCTTCCTTCGGGCAGACTACGCCAACACGTGGAATGGACCCAAATTCAACCTGGAACAAAATCTAGCCAATCAGCAGCCCAAAGTAGACATGTCCCAGCAGACCTGCAGGCCCATGAATAAAAGAAATAAATGCTTATTGTTGCAAGTCACTGAGTTTGAGTTTAGTTTGATATACACTATTACAGCAACAGCTGAGTAATACCGCAATTAAATTAAATACAAGGCTATGCCTCACCCTAAATTAAATTCTCATCCCAAATTATGCAGTTACTCTATTCAAGATAGCTCCTCGAATGTCCTAGAGAAATCAAGAGGCACTATAAAGACCCTCCAATATCAGGAATATCAACAAACAAAAAGATCAATTACGACCTCTGTCCATTATCAAATTTAAAGGAATAAATTTAAATTAAAAAATTAAATCCTTCATTTCTTGTAAATTAAAATCCATAGTAATTCTAAAGGCCAAAGACTTTAAACCCCGAACTTCTGTTAATCTCATCCAGAAGTGTCTCAAAATAGCTGCAATTCCTTCAACAAATGTTGCCTGATACCTTCCAATGGAATGGTATCCGTAAGAACTTCTGAAATTGAATCTACTCAGTCTCAAATTCTCATGAGTCCAAATTATACTCCCACATTAAATAGAACACAAGTCAACCCCAGCCCCAGCACAGTTGCAAACTGACATTCCCCAAACCAATACTTGGAGGAATCTAATCTCATGCTACCGTTGACAAAGACCAGAAAAGAGTCTCAGGGGTGTCTCAGGGAAGGAGAAAGGATAGAGATGATCCTTTAGTTTCAACCTCATTGGGATGCCAGACAGTCTATTGTCATTTTGATTTCTACATTTGACCTTACATTCAAGTATGAGAAACCACACATTAAGATGTTGACTATAACCCTTTGGTCGACCACACAAGGGGGGATGATGTTCTCTCAGAGAATAACATTTGAGATATTCACATCTTCGTGTAAAATTTAAGGATGTGTAATGGTATCAGTCCCAATCACCAGATTTTCCATCAGAGATGCTCACTGTCTTATTCAGTAGATATGAGTCCTCTTCATTTCTATTTCCTCTTTGAGGCCTAGGTCCCAAGCACCTCTGTGCTAATTGAGAGAGAGCTCTGTCAAGTGAGTTAGCCTTGAAAACAGATGCTTTTTGTCCTATCCCAAAGGCTTTGGGATTGTCTGAGGCCATGAAACCTGTATCCTCATCTCCACATTATTTTTCTGCTGGAGAATCCCCTTCAACATATTCCTGAACCAAAGCCATCACAGATGGTTCTAGAAGCCTGTGCCCCTAAGGGCTCAGTGAGAACCAAACCTCTGCCATCATTCTTTTCAAAAGCCTAAACTATGAATAACTATTTCAATGACACCAGGAATATTTTCACACGTCACATCTTTACTCGCAGAATTAGGATAGGCCTCTGGTCTACTTTCCTCTTTTATTTCCCTATTCCTTCAGGAAAACTCAGCTGTGTTTTTAACAGCTTATCTTGCTTCTTAGGTTGCTCTCTTTCCTTCTCTACTGAGTCTGGGGCAATCACTCTGTCCAAAGAGAAGTATTTTCAAAGTCTAAGGAACTATAGCCTTACCTAGTTCTTTTCAACTGGTTTCGGGGTGGGGGGCAGGGGTTGGACTTTCTGTATTTATTTTTACCTTGCTTCCCATGCATTTAAGTTGTTAAGATACTTAAATCATTTGGGGAACAAGAAAATGTATAATTCATTTAAAAAAACAGCCAACCAGAGGATTGAGTACTACACAGATGAGAGGAATATGGAAAAGGCAAAAGGAATGTGATGAAAACTTAAGAATTCTGAGACATTGATATGCTATATGTGTTAAAGTGCTTTGGCTTTGAAGGTGAGAAAAGAATAACAACTATATATTTAAAAACATAAGAATCAAATACGATAATATAAAGTGTTATGTCAGAATAAAAGTGTTATGTCAGAATAAAAGACTCTTATTAGCAGTCATCACCATTTCATAAAACACCACTAGTGATTGTATTTAAGGAAAAATGTTGGCATAAGTGCTGGTGTCATGGAAACTTCCAGGATGAGAGAGGCTGTCCTCCTTTTCAAGGCTGGTGAGAATAAACTAGGGTTCATCTTAATGCCTAAGGCTCTGGCAAACACAGGTATTTTGTCAAAGATAAAGGTTTTTCCACCGTGAAAGAGAAATGTCACCTGATCCCTGCCTCTGGCCTGAATTTAGTCAACAAAGAGGTACCTCCTGGGTCCAGGATAGAGAAGAATAATGGTGGGGATCAGGCTGTCAGATCTCGAAGCCAAGCTGGATTCACCAGCTGCATCGACACAAGGATCCTCACGGCTGCTGCCAAAAATCAGTCAGACCCTCTGACTCCAAGGCTACTAGGACACATGGGTGGGGGCAGAGGTGGAAACAGTGCTGGAGGGATTCATCATCATCCTCTTGAGTGCTATCCACTTTGGGTCTGGATCATCCTCACTCAAGTGCACAGCCAAACTACAGTGTGAACTCCAGCAAATACTAACACAGACACTGTTAGGGCAAACCCTCAGGGTGCTCTGCTGTCCCTGCTTCTGTTGATGGATGAAGTGACTACTTGCCAGGGGATGAGACATCCAGAATGAATACCAGTAGGCCCTGGAGTGCCTGGAGATGATGCAGGGAGAACAAGTGTCCATCTCCAAAACCGCAGGGCTAGGGTCTGGGAGAAAGGCATGGCTAGCCTCCAGCTACCTCAATGGGAGGAAAACATAAAATATGTCACATCATGGCAATGAGGCTGCCTGGGATCAGCAAATCCACCAGTCAAAACTTCCGTCCAAGGATCAGCTACTCTGGTATTTGGTAACTTCGTTTCTCCCTGTGATTGGGAAAACATGACTGAGTTGTGTCCAGACCCCTCCAACCCTTAAGCTGCCTGGCTAGTTACCCCAATGTCTCTGTCTTAAGAAAATCAGTGTCAGGACTCCCTTACGATAGAGCTCTCTCTATTTCACTTTCTCAGTGCTGTCCACTCTCATCCAGGGCCCAGCCACCTGAAAAATACTGGTTAAGCTTCAGAGAACTCTTTCATGAACCACCACACACAGTGTCTGCATAACATGTTTGGCAACACAACTGTTTCCTAGCGCATCCATTCTGTTGTTGTATCACCCTGTTATGTAATTCTTTGGTAATCTGTCTTGCGTTTATCTCACTGCACCAACTAGATTTTACATTCCTGGAAATCAAATTGTGTAATGTCTTCACTACATCTGTATCTTTGGGGTAAATACCCAGTAGGGCCATATGCATCCCAATGTTTATAGCAGCATTGTCCACAAAAGCTAAATCATAGAAGGAACCAAGATGCCCTTCAATAGATGACTGGATTAAGAAGCTGTGGTCCATATATACAATGGAATATTATTCAGCCATCAAAAAGAATGATTTCTCAACATTTGCTGCAACATGACGGGACTGGAGCAGATAATGCTAAGTGAATTAAGTCAAGCAGAGAAAGACAATTATCATATGGTTTCACTCATTTAGGGAACATAAGAAGTAGGAAGATTGGTAGGAGAAGGAAGGAGGGGTTAATCAGAAGGGGGAATGAAGCATGAGAGACTATGGACTCTGGGAAACAAACTGAGGGCTTCAGAGGGGAGGGGTGGGGGATTGGGATAGCCTGGTGATGGGTATTAAGGAGGGCACGTATTGCATGGTGCACTGGGTGTTGTACGCAAGTAATGAATCATGGAACTTTACATCAAAAACTAGGGATGTACTGTATGGTGACTAACATAGCATAATAAAAAAATATTATTAAAAAAATAAAAATGGCAAACAAACAAAAAAAAAAACCAAATTGTGTAATGTCGTCATCTGCACTGAGGGTCTCGGTGGTGGTATTCAGCCAAAGCACCTAGAATTTCTCTGCCTTTATCTGTCGCTAATCTAAAATCTCACTCCTCTTCCACCTTTCCCTCCTCCTCCTCCATCTTCTGCTTCTCCTTCTTCTTCTTCCTCCTCTTCCTTTTCTTTTTCTCCCTCTCTCTTTCTCTCACACACACAGATGAAAGAACAAAATAAAACACCTGTAATTGCTGACGTATATAGTCTTTGCCCCCATGAGTTTCCTATATTGTAAAAGTGATTAGCATAAGTAAGTAGTCATAAATAGGCTTCTGTTACTGGGTAGTGACACTCAGCATCTATAGTACCTTAAACTCCCAGAAGGATAACAGTCAATCGTTAGCTTAAAAAACTTGGAAAATTATGCTAACTACATAATACTCCACAGGAAGAAATAAGTAATGCCCAAAACTGTTGTAAAAAGGAGCTTTCATGGGTACCTGGGTGACTCAGTCAGTTGGGTGTCTGACTCTCAATCTCAGCTCGGGTCATGATCTCAGGGTCGTGAGATTGAGCCCCACGTTGGGCTCCACGCTCAGCACCAAGTCTGCTTGAGATTCTCTCTCTCCTTCTCCCTCTGTCCCTCCTGCAAGTTATGTGTCCTCTAAATAAATAAATGAAGGAATAAATGAAAAAATAATAAGTAAATAAAATCGTTAAAAGAAAAGAAAAAAGGAGCTTTCATAAAACGTTTCTCCCTTCTCTACTCTTCTCAGGACTCTAGCCCTCCCCATTGCCTCAACACCTTTCATAACAAAGTGACAAAGAGAGGTCTGTGTTTGTACTCCCCGAGTCCCACATCATCAGGAGGTACTCCATTGCTCAGGACATCCCAAAACAGTTCTCCGCAGACTCCTCAGCAACCGATCTGCTTAGAAGGAGTCAGGTTACCTCAATTTTATATTATCAGCAGGCTTGTGGAAACACCTAAGGAAAGATGCAGAATACAGCGAGCTTATTGTAAAAGTTACTTAGAATATCAGAAGAGAGAAAAAATATGCAAATACATGATCCCTCACAGCCATTCTCTCTCGAGAGCAATGATACTGTATCCCTCCCTGAGAATTCTGCTTGAAGATGATATCTTCATATAATTAATATTAGACCTCTGGGGCATCCAGCCTATTAACGCGTTTCAGCATTTCAAACCATGTCTCTACTCTGAACCTTCGGTGGCTGCTGCCCAGAGTGCTGTACTGAGGATGCTCATACAAAGATCAGGTTCCATAGGAGATGCTATAATAGATTAGCAATGTCTGCCATGGACAAAAAATAGGACAGCATCAGCGTAGATGCCAGGGGGTGGTTAGCCCTAAAATAAAGGTTCCAAACTGGAGCTATCAATAAAGTGCCATGGGAAGTCTGAAGAGGGGGGATTAAAAAATATTTCCAAAGGTTATCATATTTGATCTAGGCCTTAAGGAGGGGCGGGATTTCCGTGTGTGGGTAAGAGGCACAATCTGGGCAGCCAAAATGGAATAGCACGAGTAAAGGCACAGAGGCAGAGAAACCGGGGGCTTTTGCATCTTTAAGAAACAACATGTGGTCTGTTGCAGGTGGTAGGTCCAAGAATGCTGCCGAGTCAGGGTCCAGGCCAGGATGCCCGACAGAAATATAATGTAGCCCCATGTGTAATTTAAATTTTTCTTGTTGCCACTTTTTTTTAAAAAGTAAAACTTTTTCAATTAATTTCTTTTCTTTCAAAACTGTTCCACTGTGGACAAATCAGTAGAGAACTCACAGCAAATGTGAAAGGCCTTAGATGAATAAAAGTAATGCGGCAGCTGAATTATGCCAGCTTGCATGGCAGATACAAGGGGAACCATAAACTATGTGATAACAACAGTATCGTAAAAGGGAAAAAAAATAAAAAGGATATCCCCAGTGCTCTGGTTCTGATCGGACTTGTGGATAATGGGAGAGGAGATAAAAAGGAAAGGGTATCAAAGCTGTTAGCTTGCTCATAAGGAATATCAACAACTGTCTGTTTGGTCTCTTCTCACATGCAGAAATATGGGCTTCATTTTTTCTGGGAGAATCTGAGTTATTTCTTGCAAGACAGTAATATTGAGGAGATTTTATAGTTGTTTTGCTGGATTAAATCTTTGTTATCTTTACAGATATCTCCATCCTTTTTTTTTAATCTCTTTATTTTACAGTGGGACCTTTAGGGTGACGGTTATTATCTCCTATTTCCTTCTCCCCAAAGTTTCCCCCTACTCCCACCTCTGGTACAAAAATGGTACAGATCTGAAACCCCATGAGGAAGTCAGCTACACTACAATTTGGAGATTATCAGGGAGGTAAAATGCTACAAGTGGGCAGCTACTGTAGAAAGAACACGGGCTTCAGAGTTAGTCCAAACTAAGTCTGAATCTTGGTTCTGCCTATTGTTGGTTGTGAAAATATGGGCAGTTTCCTAAAGCCTCACTAGTCCCCGTTTCATGATCTCTCAAGTGGGTAGGATAATGCCTGTCTTTTGGAGTTCTTGTGAGGATTAATGAGGTAATGTATGTAAA
>NC_048233.1:66779467-66798781 GCF_002007445.2 Ailuropoda melanoleuca | reverse complement strand
TTTTTAAAATACATTGACAAGTTTTCAAATGGCAATAACAGATTGGCATTGTAATATGCCAATGATCAATCCCTTCTCAATTCTGAATTCAAGTGATTACTGACGTCTTCATTCTGGTCTTCCCAAGAAAGGAAAAGAAGTTTGACTCCAGATTAGCAAATATGGTAAAACAGGACCCCAACACAGTTTTTAATGTAATCCCATCTCAAGAATTCCCAGAAAGCCTCTGACAATATACGGGGTCACTGAAAATATCTTTGGATGCAAGTAACAGAAAAGACAGACTCAAACTGGAGGAAATGCTGGAAAGCCTACAACTGGAAGCCCCAAAACACAATGATGCCATAAAATCCTGGATTCTCTCTGTTCTCTTCTAGGGCTGCTTTCCCTCATGGTAGCAACATGACTGCCAGTGACTTGGGGCTAAATATAGCCCTGTCTACACAGAGCAGGAGAGGAAGTAAAGCCTCTCCCCCTGACTGGGCCAGCTCAGAACATCCATCCACCCCGGATTAATAACTGTCATTATGCGAATTCCATGTGCTCATCAGCTTAGAAATCAGGGACCGTCCTGGAGCTAGGGATGGAATGGAGACATAGACAAAAAAGGGACTCAACAGGATTAGGGAGAATAAATGCTGAATACGCCAACAGAGCCCACCAACAATTATCATGGGTTCTTTAACTTTTTATTCAACTAGGCCATTGATTTGATGGAAAAGCTGCCCTTAGTGTGTCCATAAGACTGTAAACCCACTCTGGTTGGTTTATAAATCCCAGTGAAGCAAAACCAGATGAATTAAGTTTGCTTTGGAAAAATATACTAATATCTAGATTAGGAATATAAGTAAACATTTCAAGAATTTAGTATAAAAGAATTTTCCTTTTTCTCTGGGACTTAGAAACATAGGTATGTTTAAAGACATTCCTGAGTTTTACTTTTACGAACAATAGTAATATTGACACATTAAATTTGAATAGATCCTTATTAGAAACCTTTCTAAATCAATCTCGTTTGAGTCTCACAATAACCTGGAGACAGGACAGGTATTACTAACCCCAATTCTTGACAAGGAAACTGAGCCCCACCCTGATTAAAGGAGCTGTCCAAGGTCATATTCGGCTACACTGGAAAATAAAACAAGAGTGCAGTTCTTTCTTTTCTTTTCTTTTCTTTTTAGTTCTTTTGTCACACCTTCTTGCTAAATGCAGTGGAGACTGTTGCATCTTTTTCAACTGACCCAAGAGCTCTGGCCTATGTGTAAATTCTGGCCTCAGCATAGCAATGGAGAATGAGGAAGTTGGGGGAAGGAGGTACTTTTAGAAATGCCACTACATTCGAATTAAAAATTATTGTGTTACACTTCCAGCAACCTTAACATAGCATGATAATATGGGCAAGGATTGAGTCAGGATCCATGTAAAGGAACCTTATGGGAAATTGTTGTAGCTCAGCGTCTTGTTTTCATCCTCGAACACTGTATCAGTTAGAAATATTTTCATTACACATAAAGAGGCACCTGAGTGGCTCAGTGAGTTAAGCGTCTGACTTTGGCTCAGGTCGTGATCTTGGGATCCTGGGACTGAGCTCCATGTCGGGCTCCGTGCTCAGCGGGGAGTCTGCTTCTCTCTCTTCCTCTGCCCCTCCTGCTCATCCTCTCTCGCTCTCAAATAAAATAAACTAAAATAAAATAAGATAAAAAAGAAATATTTTCATTACACATACAGACACACACACATACATATACACACTCACCAGAAAATAAACCATGAACTGGTTTAAGCAAGAAAGGAAATGCATTGGCTCACAAAACTTGAAAGTCTAGGGTATCTCAACTTCAGGGACTCAAAGAAAGTCACTGGTACCTAATAGCTACCTATTCATCTCTGAGCTCTGTTTTCCTACACATTGGCTTCATTCTCAGACTCTGTGCGGTGATATGGTAGCCACCATCTTTCCCAGAACGAAACCTCTGAGTATGAAATCCAACACAGGGGAGAGTGTGCTTCTCTATCAACATTCGCAGAAATGCCTCCTCGTGTCCCCTTGGCTCTGACACGGCAACATGCCCATCTCTAAAAGCAGTCACTATGATGAGAATACATATCTCTGGTCAGCTGAGCTGGAGTTAAATGCCTACCCATGGCCTCAGTCAGTTAAAACGTCTGCCTTCGGCTCAGGTCATGATCCCAGGGTCCTGGGATCAAGTCCTGCATCAGGCTTCCAGCTCAGCAGGGAGCCTGCTTCTCCCTGTCTCTCTCTCCCTCCACCTCTGCTTGTGCTCTCTCACTCTCTCTCAAATAAATTAAAAAGACCTTTAAAAAACAAAAAGCCTACCCATGGGGCCGGAGCGTCAGTCAACTCCACCCAAAGCAAACAGATTAATAGTGAAGGAGAAATGGTTGCCTAGATGAGAAAGAGAGTTCTGTGTAAGAAAATGGCTGATTAGATGCAGGGAGACACAGATTAATGTATCTACTACATTCATGAGTGAGAACAAGAACTTATTCAGTACCATGATACTATCTCCCATACCACTGCCTAAGTAGTGTCTTGTTCCAGGTCTTTTAAGACGGCATTATCATCTTGATTACTTCCTGTTGGGCAGCGTTTGCACAGGCAATCTGGCATAGGAACAAGAAGACACAAATTCTGAAGTCTGAGGTCATATCTGTATTCATAGAAACAGACGAATATATATTGCCATTCTTTATCCAACCGCTTAAGAATAATTAACTGACTGGAGGAGCGAACGAGAGGAAAAGATGAAGCCTCCATGCTTCTCAAAGGTTATCAGTATGAGGCAGAGAAGGGCCCTGGTTTATGCTGAGGGTCAGAAGCATTTGTCTCTGAAGCTGAAATGATCTGACCAATAGCTATAAAATTTGACCATGGGGAGTTTGCGGAAGAACTCAAGCAGAAAGAAAAATCAAAAGCAGTAAAAATTAAGCCAAAAAAACAAAACACTTTCAGGGCTGGTCATTCCTTAAGAGGTTGCTCTGCGAAGTTGCTTGGTCTTAGCAGAACTAACCAGCTCTGTATTAAAAGACATGGTATCAATATCACAGGTGTGGAACCCATCGAGTCTGGAACTTTGCAAACAGTAGTCACTGTGAAGAGTTTTCAAGTGCCCTCACTTGATCCTGCATCATTTCAGTCCATTTTCCAAATGGCTATATATTTTATCCTAGTGGGGAAATTGCTTTCTGTATCTCCCTCTCCTTCACCCTCACTTCCTTCCACAGTATAAGGAAAGGAGGAATGAAACCCTACCCTCTGGGGTTTCAGGGTCTGGACCAGAGGTTGAGCAAAGGGAGAAACAATGAAATTCTCAAATGACACTATTGACAATAATATAAAAAGACTCATATGATTGGGGCGCCTGGGTTGGGCGTCTGCCTTCGGCTCAGGGCATGATCCCGGCGTTACGGGATCGAGCCCCACATCAGGCTCCTCCGCTATGAGCCTGCTTCTTCCTCTCCCACTCCCCCTGCTTGTGTTCCCTCTCTCGCTGGCTGTCTCTATCTCTGTCAAATAAATAAATAAAATCTTAAAAAAAAAAAAGATAATTAAAAAAAAGACTCATATGACAAAGACTATCTTCGAACAAAACATACAGAAGATTTTTTCTATAAAGAAAACTACCAAATATTACTACCAGAAATTTACTAAGACCTAAATAAATCGAGGGATATTTGGCTCATGGATTGCATGGCCCAATATTAAAAATCTGTCAATTCTCCACAAATTGACCTGTAAATCTAATGTAATCTATATCAAAATCTAAATCTAAATTTCAGCAGCTTTATTTTTGGAAATTTACAATCTAGTTTTTAAATTTATATATAAAACAAAGGGCTATAAATAGCCACAATGACAAAAAGGAAGCACAATATTATAAGATTTATACTATCAGATATTAAAAGTTACCATAGCAAGGCATTATAAGGCTACAGTAATTAACAGTGTGGTATAGATGCAACCAGAGAAAAATAGAATAACGGAACAGAATATAGAAACAGACCCTATGTCCACATTCACTCAATTTGACAAAGATGACATCAAAGTGCAATAGAGAAAAAGTGGTCTTTTCAAAAAATGATGTTAGGTTAATTGGGTATCCATAAAGAGAAAAAGTGAAGCTAGAATCATAACTCACACCATATACAAAAATCAACTGCAGATAGACTACAGGTACAAACATAAAAAATAAAATAATACATCTTTTGAAAAAAAAAAAAGGACAATAGTTTCACAACCCTGAAGTAAGCAAAATCTCCTAAGCAAGACAAAAATGTACTGTAAAATGAGGAAAAAATTGAAAAACTGAATGCCATTTAAACTAAGAAATTCTGTTCATCAAGAGATACCATTAAGACAGTGAAAAGGTAAACCACAGAGTGGGAAGAAATATTTCAAATACATATATTCTACAAAGAACTCATATCACATATCACACTTAAAGAATATTTGCAAGAGGGAAGTAGGTAACCCAATAAAAAACCCACTTCATAAAAAATGATATCCACATGGCCAGTATGCACATGAAGAAATGCTCAACACCACGAGTCATTTAAAAAAATGCAAATTAAGGGGTGCCTGGGTGGCGCAGTCATTAAGCGTCTGCCTTCAGCTCAGGGCGTGATCCCGGCGTTCTGGGATCGTTCTGGGATCGAGCCCCACATCAGGCTTCTCCACTAGGAGCCTGCTTCTCTCTTCCACCTCCCCCTGCTTGTGTTCCCTCTCTCGCTGGCTGTCTCTCTCTGTCAAATAAATAAATAAAATCTTTAAAAAAATGCAAATTAAAACCACAATGTGGCTAAAATGGAAAACACCAAAAATGCCAAGTACTGGTGAGGGGTAAGCCTGTGGAACTCACTCATACCTGCTACAGAGATGATACAATCACTTTAAAAAAAAAAAAAAAACCTGGCTGTATCTATTAAATCTGAACAAGTACATACCCTCTGATCCAGTAATCCATCCCCAAGTAGATAACCAACAAAAATAAATACATATATTCATCAAAAGACATGGACAAGAACAATCACAAGAACATGATTCAGAAAATCCCCAAATCCTGATCAACAGCATAATTCATACATTGGAGAACTGTATTATGGTGTTAATTGTTCAGACAGCCATTATGTTTGTAGGGCTCGTGATGACTGAGAGGGAGCATAAGGGAGACCTCTGGGATGCCAGTAAAAGGTATACTCTTGATGTGGCTGCTATTACACTTCAAAGCTCACTTGGTGAAAATTCATTGAGCTATTCATTCATTATCTGTATACTTTTCCATTTTTATGCTGTATTTCATTAAGAAGTTTTCAATACTGGGGATAAAAGAGGCAAAGAATGAAAAGGAAGTAATGCTTGCAGATGCTCAGAAAGTAAATGAATTGAAACAAATCCAACATTCGCCACTATTTTTCTGACAATTGGACATGACTTCATGTGACTTGCCAAGCAGAGAGCAGCTCCATCCTGAAGCAGTTCAAATATCAGTACCAAACTATGGTAATGCCCACAGATGCAAAATTCTACCATTCTCTCTCGAGGTTTGAGGCAGACACAAGAATATGTTTTCCCAGTATGGTGATGAGGGCCATTCGGCTGGCATACTGTTTTCAGTTTGGCATGGCCTATCTATCTACACCTATATCCTCAATGATCTCATCCAGTTTCATGGTTTCAAATAACATCAAATGCTGATGACTTCAAAATGGATAAACCCAACTCAGAACTCTCCACTGAGCTTCAGACTTATACAGGTTGAGTCATACAAAACTGCTATTTCTAATAGGTCAAAATTGCGTGATTTACATTTATAACAAGCATCTCTAATATAACTACCCAAAACCAAATCTTTCCCTCCTGCATCTTCCCACTTCAATATATGGCAATCCCATCCTTCCTTTGCTCTGGCCAAAAACCTTAGAGTCATCACTGACTCCTCTCCATCTCTAAGACCATATACCCAATCCATCAACAAATCAACCCTGTCAGGACTACCTTTAAAAGAGATCCAGAATCAGACAACTTCTCAACCACCTTCACACTGTTGCCTCTTGGTCTAAGCCACCATCACTGACTGACTCACTTTTTGCAATAATTCTCTATGTGCTCTCCTTCCTCCCTCAACCCCCAATTTAGTTCATCCCAGCAGCTAGAGTCATCCTTTAAAATGTTTAGTCATCATAAACAGAGGAAAGACAGCCACAGGATAGAAAACACTTTTATGGGGGTGTGTGTGTGTGTGTGTGTGTGTGTGTGTGTGTGTTTATATCTGTAAAGATTGGCATTCAAGATACCTAAAGAACCTTGCAAAACAGGTATAATTTAAAATAAATACATGTAGAGAATCCTGTGCTTAGTTTAGTTTTTAAATGAAGGCATTGGCTCAAGATAGGGAGTTCTCGGAGCAACTCATAGATAAAAGATTGACTTAGAAGAAATTCTTAGATAAAAGACCACAAAGCTTAACTCTAAGTCAGTTGTGATTTGGCTTACAAAAGAGAAGCAGATGAAAATTTCAGTCACAGTTAAGAGAAGAACACGGTTAAAAACTATACTGTCCAGATTACACCCAGATCATTGAAATTTTTATAATTAGCAAATACACAACT
Source organism: Ailuropoda melanoleuca (assembly GCF_002007445.2). Classification (NCBI taxonomy): domain Eukaryota; kingdom Metazoa; phylum Chordata; class Mammalia; order Carnivora; family Ursidae; genus Ailuropoda; species Ailuropoda melanoleuca. The sequence goes on along the minus strand of NC_048233.1, from coordinate 66,792,151 downwards.
TTTTAACTAAAAAAAAGGGGGGGGGAATGTACATGGCCCTGAAATCTGTGTCAAGATGTCAGTTCTGCTAAAATACTTATCATCCAACTTTCAAAGAAAATGTTAACTCAGATTGTATCACTCTTCTGCTTAAAATCCTTCAGTGCTTTCCCATCCCAGAGTAAAAGCCAAAGCCCTACAAACGCCCATAAAGCCATACACCATTGGGCCCCCATCACCTCTCCAACTTGGACTCCTCCTACTCATCCTCTTATTCACTGCACACCAGCCACTCTGGCCATCTTGAGTTCCTCCAACATGCCAAGCAAACTCCCACCACAGGGCTTGGTATTTGCTGTTGCTTCTGCCTGGAAACACTGCCAGATACCCAATCTACTAACCCCTCCTCTCCCTCAGTTCTTCGCTCTTCATCAAGAACTTTCCTAATCACCTTATTTAAAACCCAAAGCGCCCCTTAACAGACACTCCTTAACCACCTCCCTATTCTACTTTTCGTCATAGCCTTTATCAACATCTCACATCCTAGGTATTTGACTTACTCATTTTATTATAAACAAATTAAAATGCAAGTTTCGCAAGGACATGGATTGATTTTTTTGTTTTGTTTTCTGTCATATTTCCAGTATCGAACAATGCCTGGCACGTAGTAAACATGATATAAAAATTTGGTAAACGAATGAATAATGGAAGAAGGAAAGAATATATTGGAAACCAGGCTCCTCCCAGGTTCCCACTCCATTANAGCAAACTCCCACCACAGGGCTTGGTATTTGCTGTTGCTTCTGCCTGGAAACACTGCCAGATACCCAATCTACTAACCCCTCCTCTCCCTCAGTTCTTCGCTCTTCATCAAGAACTTTCCTAATCACCTTATTTAAAATCCAAAGCGCCCCTTAACAGACACTCCTTAACCACCTCCCTATTCTACTTTTCATCATAGCCTTTATCAACATCTCACATCCTAGGTATTTGACTTACTCATTTTATTATAAACAAATTAAAATGCAAGTTTCGCAAGGACATGGATTGATTTTTTTGTTTTGTTTTCTGTCATATTTCCAGTATCAGGAGCAATGCCTGGCACGTAGTAAACATGATATAAAAATTTGGTAAATGAATGAATAATGGAAGAAGGAAAGAATATATTGGAAACCAGGCTCCTCCCAGGTTCCCACTCCATTACCCTTAGGATGTGACCCTTGCCCTCATGGTCCTGGATGGCCACTCAATCTTAGACATCACATCCACATCCTTTTTTTTTTTTAAGATTTATTTATTTATTTGACAGAGAGAGACAGCCAGTGAGAGAGGGAACACAAGCAGGGGGAGTGGGAGAGGAAGAAGCAGGCTCCCAGTGGAGGAGCCCGATGTGGGGTTCGATCCCAGAACACTGGGATCATGCCCTGAGCCAAAGGCACATGCCTAACAACTGAGCCACCCAGGTGCCCCTCACATCCACATTCTAGGCAGCAGGACTGAGGAAAGAGGAAGAAGGCAAGTCCCCTTTAATTTAAGGAGACTTCCCAGAAGTCCCACTCATTATTTCTGTTTATATCCCACCATCCATAACTTAGGCCATGGTTCCCCAACCTCAGCATTACCAGCATTAGAGCCAGATAATTCTTCACTATGAAGGGCTGTCCTACACATTATAGGATGTTTAGCAGCACTTCTGCTAGCATTCTACCAAATGCCAGTAAAACACACCCCTCACCCTGCCTCTGAGTTGTGAACAACTAAAATGTCTCCACACATTGCTGTATTTCCTGTGGGAGGAGGCATATCCTTTGGTTGAGAGCCACTGACTTAAGCTAAGAGGTGGTAAATAACCAGAATGCTAAAACATCAGGTAGTACAATCAGCATTCTGTGTTTTGAGATAGAACAGGAGAATGAATGTTTGGTAAGTAGCTAGTGTACTCTGTTCAGAGAAAAAAAACTCCCTGAGAGACAAGCACTGTTGCCAGTTTTTGGAGATAAGGTCAGGGATGTTCAATGCATTTAAAAATATTATTTTTTCTACATGAAGTGTGGCCCCTGTCATACTAATCTATCCTTGCTTTTTTTACTTAACAAGGCCTTTTTTTCTGGGTTGGGATATGTCCTCTCTGCCTATAGATTCAGATTTTCTTTTATTTTGGAAAGGTTTTCTTAAATTACATCTTTACATACACGTTCCATTTCCTTATTTAAGTTACCCTCAGCATTAACACCAATTATGCATATAACTTCCTGTGTCAGTCTTCTATATCTGTTATTTTTATTTTAATCTTTTAAAAATGTTCATGTTAATTTGCATTTCACTTCTGTACCTTATTTTCACTGGTGTCTATCCTTTTTAGGATATTATTCATTCCTGTGTTAAACTTATTTTTCTTTTCCATCTCTTCCCTGAACCCTGTAAGCTCTTGCATCACCTCTTTCTGGGATCTTGCCTTTCTGATCCTTGTTTTCTAGCACAATTACTTCATTATGTTATTTTTTATTAATGGAGATGTATTTGATCAAATTTTTGTTTCTTGAAGGAAGGATTTTTCTGAATATTCTTTATCTGCCATTAGTTTTTCTTTTTTTTCTTCTAGTGTCTTTGTATAGATCCTGTAGTCATTAGTTTTCCACTGTTACTCATAAGTAAGATTCAGTCCTAACCAAATTAAACATTTGCAGAAAATATCTAGGGGACTCACCACGGACTATGTGCCAAACTAGAAAGAATCCTCTTTGTTATACAAAGTTATGAGTGGAATTAAATTTTTTAGACTTTTCTTTCCCTCAGTCAACAATGACTAGAAACCATGTGGTCCTTTCACAATACAGATTCTCTCTCTCCCACTCTACCTTCTCTGCAGTTTGTTTCCTATCAATATGCCTCCTCTAAATAACTTCTCATTCAGTCCTGCCTGCCATCCTCTTTACCAGTGAGGCCTAGCAAATTCCCTGTAGCCAGTCCTCACATATCCTCCCTTTTCCAAACAAAAAAGACCACTACCACTAGTTGCTATTAACATTCATTTTCTTTTCCTCTTATAACAGATTACTAAAAGTAGCTATATAAATTGATAAAAGATTACTTTCCCTGGAACCCTTTACAACTAGAGATGATCATATAACCAGGTTCTAGTGGCTATCATTAGGAATGAATTCTGGAAAATATAAGGAGAGGAAAATTCCCTTCTTTCCTTCTAGGTTCTTTGGCTGGTCTAATAATTAAATTGACATAGACGAATAGGAGAAAAACAAACTTTGTATGTATGGGAGCCCCATAAAAATATGAGACTCCCTAGCAGTCAGGTAAGTGAAGCTGATATAGCACCCTGAGCTAAGGAAAAAGGGGATAGGGGTCTGGGGCTTCAAAATGAAGGAAGACAACTCACAGGAAGATGAGAAGAACAAATGTTTGGTAAACAAATGTTTGCCATGCCATGCAGATAAATCTTTCTGATATAAAAAGTTATCTCTAGTAATAGGTCTCTTCCTGGTACAAGCTCTCTATCTAAATTCTTTAAGGCAGCTAAAGGGAGGTAAAAAGTTCTTCTTGAGTCTTCTAGGCCCCAATTGTCTTGAAATAATTCACATGCCAAAGTGACACGTTCTGGAGTGGCATATTCTGCTCCCTCTCAAAAGTCTCTATAAAAAGAATACAGAAAGCTGAAGAAAGCTTTTGTTATCCTATCTACTATTGCCTGAAATATGAATGTGTACAGGAGCAAAGTTTGCTACCCCAAAATGTGAATTTTTTGTCATGTGAATTATTTCAGGCTGATTATGTTTAAGAAACAGAGGACTTAAGAAGTTGTTCTTTTTGCCTCCCTGAAAACTTCCTAAAAGAATTGAGATACAGCACCTGTTCCAGGAGGGGAGCTCTCACCATAGATAACTAGAATATAATAAGAACCAGGTGTGGTAGATTGGGAAGAACTTACCAAGGCCTCTTTGATAAAAGTCCTCTTACATCCCATTGTTTCGGGATGGCTCAGCAAATATCTGTTAACCAAACATTTACTCTTTCCATTCTTCCTGTGAATTGCCTTTCTTCCCTTTGAAGTCCCCGACTCTTACCCCTTCTTAGTCTACAATGACATATGTAACTAATTTTGCCTTGCTGTCTTTAAAATCTCTGTTTATGGAGATTCCTGTATATAGGTAATTAAGTTTTATTTTCTCCTGTTAATTTGTTTCATGTCAGCATCATTCTTAGACCCGCCAGAAGAATCTTGAAGGATAGAGAAAAAATTTTTCTCCCCAACAGATGTGAGGGTTGATGGCCCAGCAAACTCTCAGATCAAGAGGTTAGCATAAAGATGGAAGCTACACGTGAGGATAGTGGGGCCAAAAAGCAGATAAACTGATTTCTTTGTTAACAGTGGAGCCACTGCACCAGGCTGGATGGCAAACCTCTAGACTTCTCTTCAGTGAAAAAGAAACTTCTATTATTTTGGATAGTCTGCTAGATGCACTTGAATTTAACCCTAACTAAAACAACAAAGTTTTGTCCCTAAGGGTATGTTACTGACTTTGAAGAACTTCTCTGTGAGGCTTGTCTGAGATCAGCAACCAAAGGCATCCTCTCTTGATGGAAGAACCACTATTTGGCTTCTTTTACTGCTTTTGGCAATCCTTTCTCAAATATTATGGTTCAGAGTTACAAATGTCTCCTAGTGTTCTTCAGGATGGAAGTTGAATGTTCTTTCTTATTCACCTTTTTTCTGAAATGCAAGAGTAGATAGGGGAGATACTTCTCTATTCTATTTTAAAACTGGAAAGAGGAGATTTTCTTTTTTAAGATAGGGAAGAAATCATTGGAAACAGCAGAAGGAAATATGAAGGGCACATTCTCTACTTCCAGTCTCTGATTCATGAGGGATATAAGCTTCATGTAAGAAGTCTGCAGAGTAAGCGATATCATCAGGGGACAGCTTGTTTCTTTTAGGGTAAAAATACAACACACTTAAAGATGTTGAGGACACACAGAGGCATTAGCTAATGATAACCTGAAGGTTCGAATGGCATAGCTAAAGGTAGGGACTGAAAGGGTAAGGGAAATGCATAGGGTGGGTCTGAATTATATGGTATTAAAGGGTCACACTGACAATGGGTAACCTGGCAGACTGCGCTTTTGTGGTGACTGAGGAAAACTGGCAAGTGTCCTAATAGCCTCCAGAGGAAGACAGGTTCATCCTTTCATACTCCATTTGAGATTAAATATATATGTATATGTAACTTGGATCCAAGTTCTTAAGTGCCCAAAGAGCTATTGTCTTCTGAGGTCTTACCAACTCTTAGAGCCTTGATGTTCAAAGACCTTCAGTTTCTCATCTCCTAAAGTTTACAGAAATCTTCTTTCTACTCCCTTCCAGTGTATTCAAAGATACTTAACATAATTGTATCAACTACATGAGACTTAAGGAAAACAAAAGTCTAGAAGAAAAGTGCATTGTAGGCAGCTTCTGTTTTTCACCTTGACACAACCTCTCCCGAGGTAAGGAAACCTAGCACTTGGGATTCCAGCTTCAGTGGGGAAATGAATGGGGGAAGTACAGGGAAAAATGCAAACTATTATGGCAGATATTATCCTGCTCCCAAAACAGCCCCTTCCCTTTGATGCTACATACAAGGTAACCCCCACTTCCTCTGCTGTGACTATAGCCAAACCCCATATTTCATGTCAGCAGAGTAACAATGATTTCTTGGTGGAGAAAGTAGGGGACCTTAGAACCTCTCTGCCCCTGGACATCCTCCCTGCTCTTGTCCCTTTGAGACTCCTTTTGACCCACATTCTTTGAAAGCAAGGTTTTTCAAATGCCTTTCAGGGGAAATCTCATCCACAACTTCAAAATGTAAAACACATAAGAACTGTTGCTCTTCCGACTGAAGCTGAGTCAAGGGCCCCAAGCTCTGTGTTCAGTGGTCCTCACCAGACACCCTCCCTCACACACTCACCTCTCCTAGAAACCCTAGATTAGGGCCATAAACTCATCCCAGTTTGCCCAGGATTTGGTGTATGTAAGCACTAAAAATCCCACATCCTGGGAACCCCTCAGCTCCCTGCAAACTGGGATGGTTGGTCACCCAACCCTAAATACATCTCCATAATGGTTTAAAACAACTGGTTTAGAGGAAAAAACAAATGCATTTTCCTTGTAAAAAATATAAGCATTTCTAATACAAGTCATACTTTAAGCCATGTTTGGTCGTTGCCAACTTAGTATGAATTAGTTCATCATCTGCTTTCTAAATGGTGGCCAGGCAGAGAACGGGATTTCAGGAAGAAAGGGATGAGTGTGGCTGCCTTGAAAGCATGCCCTGTGGTGCTCTCATCAGAGGCCAATTCATTCGCAAAGTTCTAGTCTCCAGTTCCCTACAGGGACACACTGGCTGAGCACCTCTGTAATTCAAACAGTACATGGAGCCATGCCTGCCTCAAATGGAAGAAAGGAGATAGATGGTCAGGGCATGAGTACTCACCCCAAAGCCTACATCCACTCCATGCCCACATAGTGTGTTCTGTCCCCACAGGAGGAAATACACAGTCAGAAACGCACACCAGACTAAAACGAAGGCCCACATGGGGATTAGCCTTCACTGCATTAGAGCAGTGCTCTAACTGAACTAACCAGCCATAGAGAAGACTGTATAATTGACTTGGAAAGGCTTTCAGGCACAGGAGTCTCTCATAGCAGCTGGAACCGAGGCCTAAACCATAGAATAAGCACCCAGCAGAGAAAGAGACCATTCAAAGATACCCAGATGATCCCCTTTGTTGGCAAAGTTGTCCAGATGCTTATGCAGCTTTAATTAAGCCCAATTCTAATTAATCTGTGACCTTATTCAAACCAACTGTTTCCCTGAGCCTCCAGCCTCTCCAGATTCAAATGCCCTTTCCCTCTGAGTAGAATTCGAGGTCTGTTTTTCTTATTAAGTTTAATTGAAAGATGAGTGAACCGTGGTCTTTCATAAACAGGGAATTCTGCCCCCCAAATAGAACCTGTGGAACAGAGGGATGGCTAAAAGGCAGCAGAGACATGATACAGCTTCCACAACCTGAACACTGATGAAAGACTGGGTCCAGCATGGGCCACTTCAAAGACAGCCTGTCGGATCTCAAACACTTGATATATTGAAAGCAGAATGTTGTGTCTAGAACAGACACACTCAGCATGGCAGCAGTGAGGCCACAGGGACAGGGCCTGAGACCATGAATTCATGTGATAGAGAAACAGTACAAACAAGACAGCAGCTGGCAAAGGGTTAAAATCTACCCACTGCCCTCCAACCCAGTGCTTCCCAAGTCCAGCCAGGGCACACCGTGTGCAGCAAATGACTTACAGGTGTTTCTGGATGGTGCACACCCCCTCCATACCAGTTGGTACCCAGGGGAGCTGCAGACCTCTCCAGCTGTGAGCAGTCCTCCTCATCCACAGTACACCATAGGAATATAATTATCTTTGCATGTTACATTAAATGATGCTTGAACTGGTGTTGGGAGTAGAAATAGGAACCCATGTATTACTCCCACCTAACTCCGAAACCACATTTGTGCTTCTTCCATCAGAACCAATACCCCCACCAACCACAACTTACCAACAGGGTAGAGAACATGTGTGCTGCTGTTACATCACTATGCCTATTAGATACTATCAGTCTAGGCTATATTAGAGTGGTCTGGTCTTCGAAGATCTGTTTTCAAAACCTGAATGCACCTGGGTGGATTGAATATGTCACTATCCCCCAAAGCTTCTAATTTAAACATTAATATAGCTTCCCACCATTTTTAGGGTGAGGATCAAAGTCTTCACCAGGACTTTCAGAACCTTCTAGAGTCTGGCAACCGAGGCAGTTAAGGAACCTTAGTTACTCACAACAGACCCACTCTCACCGGACAAGGCAGGAAATGGAGGTACAGGAGGGAGATTCAGTCAAAGAGCATCTGGGAGAGACGCGGAGGCTCCACAGCAGCAAAGAACAGCCAGCTCGCCCAGGCTGCCCCACGAAGTCCTCCCTGACATCACCCCTCACACGCAGACTGCCCAGTTCACCCCTGCCTTGCTGAGCCTGGATACTAGAACTTCCTCCAGCACTGCTCCTGAAAACTGCTACCACTGCGGCCGCACTCACCAGAGAATGGATGCTGCTGACAGCCACAACCTCACCTTGCTCTCCTCTGAAAAGAAATCGCACTGGGGTGGTGCTCCTGATAGCTCGAGCTTAGAACATGGCTCTGTCCCAGCTGCATGGGACGTGGGAAATGGGAATTCTGATGTCTCCTTTAAGAAGGCAGAGTGAGTAGCGTGGAAAATTCCCTCGATGTAGGAAAGATGACCAAAGAGCATGGACAATTACAAACTTGACAAATGCCCATTTGCTCCACTGTGAAACACTCCAGCTTCGCCTGCCCTCCTCCTTAGCACTCCAGGCTTCTCTCAGTTACTCAAAACATGACCATACCTCCTTTAGTAGACTAATCCCCACCCCCAGGGATGTTGCAAGCTAGTCCCTGAAATCTGTGAACATATTGCCTCCCAGGCCAAGAGCAACTCTGCAGATGTAATTAAATTAAGGACCCTGAGATGCAGAGGGTATCCTAGATTATCCCGGTGGGCCCAGTATAATCACAATTGGAAGCGGGAGGATCAGAATCCAAAGACGTGACAAGCTGTGATAACAAGCAGAGACTGGAGGGACCAAGAGGAGGGGCTGTGAGCTAGGAAACACAGGCGGCCTCTGGGAGCTGGGAAACACAAGGCACAGACTCCCGCTGGAGCTCCTGGAGGAGGGCAGTCCCACCAGCACTTTGATGTTACCCCATGACAACCACTTCATACTTCTTACATCCAGACTTAAATGATAAGAAATTTGTATCATCGTTTCAAGCCACTGAGCTTGTGGTAATTTGTTACAACAGCCATAAGAAACTAACACACTCCTGCCATGGCACACGAGGTCCCCTCTGTCCGGAGCACTTTCCCTCAGCTCCCCCTACTCTGTATCTCAGCTCCTTTATCCCTCAGGGAAACTTCCCCTAGCCTCCCAGACTAGGTCAAGTTCCCCAATGTCCTTTCTTACAGCCCATGAACTTGTACCTTACAGCACTTACCACAATTATAATTTTATGTTGGAGTTACTATTTAATTCTACTCTCACCAGGCTGTAAGCTATCTAAGGACAAGGACACACCTGGTTTTGCTCACCACTGCATCCCCATCACCTGGCACACAACAGGTGCTCCAGTAGTATATGCTGGAAAGATGGACGGATCTAGCACACACGCCATCAACCTGGCAGCAAAGCATTTATCTTGGCTTCAGAAGCTGCTTATTCAGAAAAAACAAATCTAGACATAGCTTCTAAAAGTAACATGGCAAAGAGTAAGCATTCAAGAAACACTGGATGGACGGACACATGGATGCATGTAGCCAGGGATGCATGGATGGCTGCGTGGACAGGCAGAAGGATGGACTGCCCTAACAACCATATGGACATTTATGAATGTTGCTGGAGGATTTATTTTACAAGAATAACATTTTGATCAATAATTGCCCAGATGATAAAACAACAAAGTCATGGAGATATAATGTACAGACATGGTGACTATAGTTAATAATACTATTATTGCATATTTGAAAGAAACTAGGAGAGTGGATCTTGAAAGTTCTCACAAGAAAAAAAAATTTTGCAAGTATGTATGGAGATGGCTGTTAACCAGACCTACTGTAGTGATCATTTTATAATATATACAAATATCAAATTGGTAGGATGTACACCTGAACTAATATAATGCTGTATGACAATTAGACCTGAAAAAAAAATAGATGCTATCCTTAAAACATGACCTTGAATACTAAATGATACTCCACTCCTGAATTGCTCTCCCAGCCTGTCATTCACTCACTGAACTCAGAAAACCTTTACTGAACTCCTAGCATGTAGTAAGCATTTCAGAGACACCAAAAAGAACGAGACAAAAAGCTCCCGACCAGTGAATTCACAACACAGTCTTCTAGGGCAACATGTCTCATCCTCCCTTCATTTAATCCTCACATACCCTATAAAAGAGATCACTTCCTGCCTTTACATCAGGTTGACAGCCCAGCCTCGTGGACGCCCTGCTCTGGCTCCACTCAGATGGAGAAAGCGGGATATACAGGATGTTATCAGTTGGCATTTTCCAAACACTCTTCTAACAGGGATATAAAATTGTGACTCACTTCGTAAAGAAGCCTTGCCCTTTCCTAACAAAAGGACTGTTTTGCCTTATAGTCCTTGAGTGTCTGTTATCACAGGATCCTTAGCCCTTTCTAGAACTTTCCTTTGCTGGCAGCTACCACTCTACGAAACTGAGATACAAATATTGTCTTTTGTGCCCTTCTCTCTCCTCTAGTCCCCCTCCTGATGCTGGTCTGCGCCTGTCTGTGCCCAGACACGTGATCTATATTTCACTCCCGGGGGGCTTAGGGAATTCTCAAGGGTTATGACTAATAGTCTCTTAGGTGTTCATCCTTAAATTTTCTAAGATGTCCCCAAACATTAAAGTTCTTCAAAGTTAAAAGAAATGAATGGCTAAGGATGAAAATTTAGGCATGATGCCTGATGAAGAGAAAAATACATTTAAAGGCAGTAAGTCTTCCTCAGTGCCTCAAATTATCTCCCAAAGGTGACCACCACTTCCAGGCACATCAATGCACTGTCCACGTCCCTAGGAAGCCCAAGGCTGAGCTCAGCTCTGGGCAAAGAGGAGAGACACAATGGGGCACATGCTAGGAGCTTAATTACTAACTGGTGACTTGCTAGTGACAGAGATACATGCAAGCAAAAACTGAGAGCACAGGAGAAGGGCAGGGTGTGGCACTTTGAACCCCCACCCAGAGCCACATCTTGTACTGGCGGATTTTGTGAGCAGCTGTGGCCTTGAGCTCTGCGGGCTCAGCCTGGCTTAGGGTGCTGGGGCTGGAAAGAGTGGCCAACTCCAGAGGCCGTCCTCCAAGTTCCTGGAATGCTTTATTTTCTTTTCAGGGCTTTTATAGCCAGATATTGAAGATACTGTGTGAAAATGAGACTCTATCATTTTAACAAGGCCTTTTTAAATCTGGAAGGAACAGCCCCATCGATCAAGAAATTATTCTCATTAGTCACTTTCTACCCTATTGCCTCAGGATTATGCGAGGCTGCCAGCAGAGATGTAGGGCCACAATTAATAAAATATTATTACAGATAAAGGCTGCAACCACAGCGGGCACAATTAAGATTCACACACAAGCGTGTGCACATACCCTTCCCCTCAGCATCTCCAGACTCCATAGGAACCCTCCATGTCTCCAAAACTAATCCAAAGGAGATTTTAAGCCCACTACTGGTTTGAATGTGTGAAATCATTTTAGCAGCCCTTTTACGAAAGAGACCCAGAAGACACCCGCTGAGTATGATAAATCAGAAACAGCACAATGTGTAAGGACCTTGGGCTCGGAAATTAGACAGAAATGGGTCTGAATTGGGTGTCTCCATGTACAAGCTGTGTGACTTGGACGAACTACTTGACTTCTCTGGGCCCTGGTTTTCTAATCACCGCAACAGGGATAATCATACTTACTTTGGACAACCATGGTGGAGGTTAGAGAAAAATGTATTTAAAACACATATCCCAGTGCCTGTCACTTAATAAATGGTAGCAATTACTACTGGTAATAGTGAGCACTGGGGAAAAATGAACATAGCTGTGCTTACTCCTCTCCCTCTCTGCCCCTCTCCCTTCCCCCACATCCTCCCTCCCTCCCTCCCTTCCTCCATGTCCTCTCTCTCCCCGTGAAGTTGTACCTACCACTGTCCTACTGCTATTTTTCCCTCCAGATGCCTACATGACCAGTCAGTCTCTCAAGAAGAATTTATCAACTTGGACCAGGTGCTGAGCAATAAACTAGGTCATGTTCAAGACACCATTATTACTGTTGTCAGCAATAACTGATTTCAGCTTTCTGACATAAATTTGGCTGTTTTGTGTCCTACTGCCATCAGGGAGCAATCTTACAATGGGGATCCTTCCCTCCCTAATGGAAACATTTGGGGGAAGTGGGAGGGCATCACTACAAAGTGGGCATAGAACAGAACAGCTGGAAGTGGCCTCCCTAATTGGCAGCTTCCCGTATTATGACAGGTTTGAGACAGATTATGACAACAAAAAGGGCACATGCAGGGAGTGACAGACAGCACTTCCTTGGATGGAAGCTTCTGCAGGATTCCAGATGTAGCCACTCCCTTTAACCTGCGTGTTCATAGCAGCTCCAAAGTCCCCTTCTCAGGGACCTTCAGGGCCATAGATCTTTGCCAGTTTGGCTGCCAAGTCCAGCTCTACAGAGGCACCTGGGGAAGACAGGACAGCTAACGAGAGCAGGACAATCAAGGGGAAAGACAACTGGGCTGGGGGCCAAGCGGCCTAGGGTCTGGCTCCCATCCTGCCACCAGGGGAACTTCTGGCAAGTCCTCATCCCACTGAAGGTTGCAGTTTCCTGCCAGCAGAAAGGCTGTCCTGAGCTCTTCACCTCTCTATGAGAGGAATGCTGTCATGGGTGCTCACTTCGCTTACCTGTAGTTTCCACTTTCTCTACACTTATTATATATATATATATATATACATATATATATATGTGTATATATATATATATACACACATATATATATATGTATATGTATATAT
>NC_048233.1:66764219-66779367 GCF_002007445.2 Ailuropoda melanoleuca | reverse complement strand
CCACAGACAGGGGGAGGGGCAGAGGGAGAAGCAGACTCCCCACTGAGCAGGGAGCCCCACAACATGGTGCCCCAGGACCCTGAGATCCTGACCTGAGCCAAAAGCAGACACTCAACCAATGGAGCCACCTGGGTGTCCTGTCTGTGCCTTATTTTTAACAAAGAATAATAAGATGAGATCATCTTTATAGGCTCTAAGGATCAGGATGCCACTAAGGAAAAGGACAACTTGTGAAAACTTTCAGGGAATACTAGTGACTTACAGAATCTCCCTCATGAGGGTGAACAGATTCCTTCAAAAATTTAAGTAGTACTGGGTGGTAGAAGTAAATGGATGTTTGTTTGTTTGTTTGTTTTTCATTTTAATTGTCACTACTTTCTAAACTTTCTACACTGCCTATGCATTCCTTCTGTGGAAACACTTTCTGAAGAGTAAGGTAATCAGTGAACAAATTACCTGCCTGGCAAAATAGAAATACCATGAGATATTCAGCAAAAAAGAAGACTCTTTCAGTCAGGACATGTTAATTTGTGGTAGGCTGAATAACAATCCCTTCCCCAATATGTCCACAACCTAATGCTCAGAAGGCATAAGCCTTACCTTCTACGGCAAAAGGAATTTTGCAGAAGTGAGTAAGGATCTTGAGAGGGAGAGATTTTCTGGGATCAGCTGGAGGAGCCCGAAACAATCAGAGGAGTCCTTGTAAGAGGGGCACAGGACCGGTCCAAGTGAGAGGAAGAGACAAAGTGATGCTAGTCGCAGAGACTGCAGGGATGCGCTCCGAAGATGGAGAGGGAGGCCACAAGTCAAGGAACACAAGTGGCTCCTAGAAGCTGGAAAAGGCCTGGAAACATGGTCTCCTTCTTAGAACTTCCAGAGGGAACTCGTTTGACATCAGCTCAGTGAGACTGATTTCAGACTTCTGAACTCCAGACCAGTAAGAGTGCAAACTCAATTTTAAAATAAGTATTTCCTTTATTTTTAAATAAATGTTATTTAAGTCGCTAAATTAGTGGTAATTTGTGATGGCAGCCATGGAAAACTCATATGTCACTCAAAACAAAAAAAGAGAAAAAAAAGGAAAAATTATCACTATTTTCCAAATTTGGGAAAGGTGAGAAAGCTGAGATCTTCAACTATATAAGGAATGAAAGGAAGGAGGATGAACATCAGTACTTTCATTCCCTCAGCAAAGTGATGTGGGGAAGAACTGGACCAAAATGAATCCAGAGAAATCCTGATTGGACATAAAGAGGAGCCTGCTACTAGTCAAAGTTGGTAAGAACTAGAATGCATTTCCAAAGGTGATCGTGCAAAAATTTCTTTAATGGGCTTCCTGAAGGAGAATTAGATTTGCTGAAAGGCAAAATGGTGCCCCTAGGTACACCATACCGTTAGAAAAGGCTACAAGTGTAGGACTTCCGCTGGGAGGGCTGGGGAGCCAGGGATGCCTGTGGTTTGAGTAGATATGTTTTTAGCACAGGCATGGAATCCAAGGGCTTGCATAAAGCTGACCTGCCTTGTGGTTAGGAGAGGAAGTACCAGCTACAAGAAAATGACCACGACCAGGACCAGGGGGAGTTTAGGATGGTTTGGAGTGACATCCATAACTTATTCAGAGATCTGAATACATCCATGTGTCAAGAACAAGCAGTTCAGTGTGAGCCCATGAACAGTGTCCTCTAAGTCGAGCACTTGGGCTTTGAGGTCAGACAGTCCTGAATTTGAATGTCAATTCTGTCACTTCCTCACTATGCGACCTTTAGCAAGTTAATAGCTGTATGCTTCAACTTACTCCCCAGCATATACTAAGTACTTGTCCCGTTAGGCTTAAATGAGATATTACACATAAAGTAGAATGCCTAGAAAACAGTAACCCTTCATTAAAGAAATAGTCATTATCTTTTTTAGTTAGGTGTGGTCAGACCCAGCTGTGAGTTAGAGCAAAGTAACCAGACAAGAGTGTCAGAGGAGTCCACAAAGCAAAGAGAGACCCCAGGGCCAGGAAACAGGCAAGTGAGCAGCACCAAAACTGCAGCACCCACGTCAAAGCACAAGAGTCCTGGGAGGACTCGCATTTGAAGCACTTTGCAGTATCACCCACAGCTGCCCTCGGCTTGGAAGAACAAGGTGGGGATTGAGAAGCAACTTGCTAAGGAAACAAGTAGACCCAGTGCCGAAATGAGGCTGTTCTGAGGGCTTCCTAGGCTTTCTCATTCTGCTTTTATCTCTTTACCAAGAATGGCAAGTACGTGACTTTCATGCCATCATTTCCTCTCTTCCAACGCTCGCTCCTTTAACAAATATTTATGTGCTGTGTGTGCAGGGACCTCGCAGTAAATGCAACAGCCATAAACAAATCCCTGCCCTAACAGACTCTACAATCTAGTCTCACAGCAGACGTCACTCATCAATGAGTGGCATACTGTCATTGTGAGCCCCAAAGCCCCTTCAAGTCCTTCTCAGTGCAATCCAGCTCTCCAAAGACCCACTGCCAATCAGAGTTGGGACTTAAGACGAAAACTGACTCGCATTCCAGCTTTGAGCTTCTGTGATTGCTGGACAGACGCACTGATCCCTTCACAGGGGTATGTCATTGTCCCACAGCCTGGTGCTGACAGGGAAATGACACCCCAAAAACAACCACCAGTGTAGACGTTGAGAATCTGATGAAATGACTGTTTTGACTACTAGCACTAAAAGGGTCTTGCATATTTCACTGGTTATTACACTGATCTAGGGCTGATGAGGGCTTTCTATGTCACCACCCAATTTTGTTCATTGTATTTATGATCTCTGATTTTATTTTTTTNCGCATTCCAGCTTTGAGCTTCTGTGATTGCTGGACAGACGCACTGATCCCTTCACAGGGGTATGTCATTGTCCCACAGCCTGGTGCTGACAGGGAAATGACACCCCAAAAACAACAACCAGTGTAGATGTTGAGAATCTGATGAAATGACTGTTTTGACTACTAGCACTAAAAGGGTCTTGCATATTTCACTGGTTATTACACTGATCTAGGGCTGATGAGGGCTTTCTATGTCACCACCCAATTTTGTTCATTGTATTTATGATCTCTGATTTTATTTTTTTTTNGCCACATGACGTCATGGGAAATCATCCATGATACGGTGGAGTCAGTGGGGCCAGCTTCTAGACACAGCTCTTCCACTGACTCACTGTGTGGCTTGTAGATATTTTCTCATCTGAAAATGGGAGTAATAAAATTCTTGCCATCATAACTTTGCAGCTTGTCTCACAGAGTTCTTTCAAGACTCCAATATGTTACAAATCCAGACTTCTAACGGCCCTGGTAACACTCAGGTGCTAGGAGGAAGTAAGTCACCTCCCGCCTCCTCACTGAACCAGAGGGACCAGATGCACTTCAATGGCCACTATCCAGGTGGACGCTGAACATGCCCCAAAGACGGCCCATTAAGGATCTGTTTGTCTTATGGCATCAGAGGGAAAGAATGGGCCAAATAACATTTTAACATCCCTCTCAATCTATGAAGAGGTAGGTCCACTATTAAGCCACAGAAAAGTAAAAGAGCAGCGTGGTTCCTAGACAGCAGATCACAGGAAGTAAATCTGTGACCCCATGGTTCTACTTCCTTGTGAAACCAGCTCTCAAGCTGAGACCCCCCGACACCACAATACATGCCCCAATCTCCATATGAGGATGCAGTTCTGTTCCAGAGAGGAGGGGTAAGGCAAGGAGGCTGGCCTGGACCACAGCTTCCTGACACTCACTCCAGGTCCAGACAAGCAGACCTGCCATTTGGTTTTGCTCCTCTGTCTTATCTTTTCCTTCTTAGGCTTAATAAGAAACTGTTTCCCAATTAAGCCAGAAGGCAATATAGAATAATATAAAAATACAGTGCCCACTAGCCACGAGTGGCTATTTAAATTAAATTTAAATCGAATAAAATTAGATATTTCCTCAGTTGTACAGCTCAGTAGCCATATGTGGTTAATCACTGGACAGCACTGGTCTAGACCCCCCAGGAGTAGTGAATGTAATACATATATATTTCAATTGCTTTACAATGAGCTATGTTTTTATTAGAAAAATCAGTGAAAATAAGGAAGGCACTCCCCAGGCACAACAAGAAATATTGTTTAAAGGGAAGTGAAATTTTAGGAGAAAATATCTACAAAACAGATTAGGAGAAAATTGTTAATATGCTTCATAAATTAACCTAAGTGCTAGGAAAACCTTAACAAGAGATCATTCAAGGTAAAGAAATTAAATGACAACAAAATGTATGAGATGATCATCAGCATATCAATAATTTTAAAAATGAAAATAAAAGCAATGAGATAAATTACATGAAGCCCGCCAGTTACCAAAGTGGTTTTACCAGGTGATGACATTTTTACAAAGCAGTATATATTTATATGGGATCATGCACATAAAATGTGAGATAGATTTAGAAATTGACATTTTTTCCCAAAAACAAAGGCTTAAAGTGTTTTACAAATTTTCTTATCATGCTTTCAAAGGATGACCATGCTTTACTTTCCTTTATCATCAATACTATTTCTGTATTAAACCTCTTCTCCACAGTCAACAAAATCAAAAGGAGCAGGTCTGCTAAGCTTCTTCTAGAGCTTCTTAAAGCTTCTTTAAAAGAATGTGGGATGGTTAACATGCATGAATGTTCTGCTGGGGTGTTGTTTTTTCTTTTTCTCTGGACTTTCATATCCCATCCAAGTTGCACATATCCACTTGTCTATGAGAACATACTTGGGGGGGCGCCTGGGTGGCTCAGTTATTAAGCGTCTGCCTCGATCCTGGCATTATGGGATCGAGCCCCACATCGGGCTCCTCCGCTGGGAGCCTGCTTCTTCCTCTCCCACTCCCCCTGCTTGTGTTCCCTCTCTCGCTGGCTGTCTCTCTCTCTAATAAATAAATAAAATCTAAAAATAAATAAATAAAAAAGAGATNCTCCGCTGGGAGCCTGCTGCTTCCTCTCCCACTCCCCCAGCTTGTGTTCCCTCTCTCGCTGGCTGTCTCTCTAATAAATAAATAAAATCTAAAAATAAATAAATAAAAAAGAGATCAAGACTTGAACTTGGTTGAGAAAAATAGTATATTTTTGATTCATGGAATTGATGAGTCCAAAAATGGGTCTCACTTCAGGTTCAGTTGGATCCAGAGGATCAAACCATGTCTTCAAGGCTTTTTCTTTCCAATCCTGCATCAGTTTCCTACTGGGAATGTTGGCAGCATTCTCTCCAACAATGATCTTCCGGTACACAGTCAAGGAGGAAGATCACCAAGGCCCCATTTCCCAGTACCCCTGTTTAGCAATCGCAGTGGAAAGGGAGATTTTTCTCTCCTACCTTCCATAGATTAATTCTAGGTATACAGTCTGTTTGGTCCTACGATCTCCTGCCCCCACACTAGGACCATTTAATTTCCAGGGCAAGACTGTCCTATCACGCAACACCAGGAGGCACCATTCACATTCAAGTCTAGATCAGCGGTGGCATTTGGAGTTGCTACAGTTGTGCTCCATGGTGACCCTGTTCCCAAGGATAGGCTATTATGAACCTGCATCATATAGTACCCCTGTGTCCAGGAGGGCAGACTATATTTCCAGAAGAAAGCAAATGATGGGAAAACATTCTAGAGAGTCAAAATAAACCCATAATCCACCTCAACATATCACCCCAGAGTGAGAAGAAATGAAAATTCCACACCAACCCTCCCTACGCCTTGTGTCTGTGAGTAGGGTGGGGCGGGGGAGGTAGACACCGCACTCTCTCAACCCTCAGAAGAAATCAGCATGTGTCTGCGAGATACTGCAATGAGGAGTCGCCTTTCCTTTAAGGAAACAACACACACACACACGAAAAACCTTCCGCTGATTTGTAATACAAATGACAAAATGCAGCCCACCTCTTGAAATATGGCTAATGTCTGCTTCAGAAGCCACTTTCAGTCCTGAGAACATTTTTTAAAAAGTAAAACTCTAGAAATAAGGCACAAAGACTGGCTCATGTTCACAACATCTCACCTTTTCCAATTCTCAACTCTGATGGACTCCTGGGTTTCAGGATGTGCCCTCGAGAACCTGTGAATTAACCCACGCCAACCCACTCCAGGGGCTGCCCTGGCAGGCCACTGGGGAGGCAGCCGGGCGAGTACAGGCCACATCAGTGCAGCTGCTCCCTCTGACCTGCACAGTCAGCCCCTCCCGCCACCCCCAGCTCATCCACAGAGCTGCCGGAAGAGGACGGCAGGCAGGGTGGGGGCAGGCACCCTCCTGTGCTTCCCATCACCTGCAGCCCATCGCTCTGCAGTTAATCGGTGTCTTGTCTTTGCTCCTCTTTGCATGCTGTGCAAAGAAACACCTGAAGCACTTGTTTAAAAATACAGATTCCTGGGGCTCCTCTGAGGCTTCATCATACAAACATCTGGGGGCAGAGGCCCAAGAATCTGTATTTGTGCTTAGTCTCTAAGTTGATTTTGATGCAAGGCTGAGAACCGCTGTGATCACACCTTTGCTTGGCCCTTGTTTGAGACTCAGGCATTATGAACAGAAAATAAAATCTCAGAGCCACTCTAAGCCAGGCATCCCTCTGGGAACTCTTTGCTGACTTATATCACTATTTTCTGCTGGGGACCATTTACACTCTCAGAGCCTACTGCAAGCAACAGTCACTGAGTAACTGAGTAACACAGCTTTTGTTTGTGTGGGCTGTACCTACTAATGTGTAAAATATTAGCAATGAAAATGGAGACACTTTAAAATATTCAATAAACTCTTTACATGTCCACATTAAGATATTTTCTAAAAAATAACTGTACTATCCAGAATTTTTAAAAAAATGGTGAGAAGAGTGACACTGACATTTTCAGAAATCTTTTTAACATGTGGTTTAATAGAAGACAGCTGGCTTCTTATATTTGCTTTTACATTTAATCTGTTGCTATATCATACATCATGTTGCCTCCAGAAAACTACACTGGACACTCATGAAAGAATGAGATCAAGAAAAGCAAATAATGGTTTAGTATTATTAGGGAAATAAGTTTGACCTTATGAAGACCCTTCTGAAAGGTCTTCAGGGTCCCCCAGTAGTCCCCCGATCACACTGTGAGGACCACTGGTCTAGCCCATTCCACACCACATCCCCTTCACCTTCACACACATGCTCATTTTTCTAATTTCAGTGCTTGTATATTTTAATGCCTTTTTAATTTTTACAGATGTTTGACTTGTTTCCCTAATCATGTGTGTGCATGTGTGTATGAAATCATTAGCTTTCAGAAACAGAAAGCCACTCAAGCTAGGTCAAACCAATGGAGATTTCTGGTAAAGTTACAAGGAAATTTCCCAAAATGCCATGTGAGAGGTGCAGCTAGGTCCCCACTGTGTTTCTTCCCAGACCTCATGGCTCTGCAGGTGGGGCCACTCTCCATTTTGGTGTCCTCTGCAAGGCTCTTACTCTCTCAAAGGAAGGTTTGGGTTACCATAAGGCTATCTCTGATGAACCTTAGAGTTCCATGTCTAACAACTTACCAGTGAATCTTGATTTTAAAATCCTAGAGGAGAAAATCTGATTGGCCCACTGAGAAGTAGTTCCCAGAAGGAGTGATATAGCATTTCTGATGTTTTATTTATATCCATAGAGAAAAAGCCCACATTGAGAACCGCACAAGTAACCAAATGGTTCTCAGTTCAAAGGTGGTCTAATTAGAGATCATAAACCAGGCTTCTTGGCGCATTAGGCAGCCTGCTCAGGTTGTGTAGTTTCACACAGAACAGAATATGTGTGGCAGAGTGTTAACGGGCATTTCTAACACAGACTACCAGCACTGTTCAGTAGAAATATCATGTGAGCCATGTATGTAATTTAGAAATTTTTCATAGTCACATTTAAGAAGTAAATAAACTAGTGAAATTAATTTTAATATATCTTTTTTTTAATGATTTTTTATTGTATTATGTTAGTCACCATACAGTACATCTCCGGTTTCCGATGTAAAGTTCGATGATTCATTAGTTGCGCATGACACCCAGTAAACCATGCAATACGTGCCCTCCTTGCATCCATCACCGGTCTATCCCATTCCCCCACCCCCTCCCCTCTGAGGCCCTCAGTTTGTTTCTCATAGTCCATAGTATCTCATGTTTCGTTCCCCCTTCTGATTACCCCCCTTCTTTATCCCTTTCTTCCCCTACTGATCATCCTATTTCTTATGTTCCATAGATGAGAGAAATCATATGATAATTGTCTTTCTCTGCTTGACTTATTTCACTTAGCATTATCTGCTCCAGTGCCGTCCATATTGCAGCAAATGTTGATAATTCGTTCTTTCGGAGAGCTGAGTAATATTCTATTGTATATATGGACCACAACTTCTTAATCCAGTCATCTGTTGAAGGGCATCTTGGCTCCTTCCACGATTTAGCTATTGTGGACAATGCTGCTATGAACATTGGGGTGCATATGGCCCTTAGCTTCATTACGTCTGTATCTTTGGGGTAAACACCCAGTAGTGCAATGGCTGGATCATAGCGTAGCTCAATTTTTAATTCAAGGGACCTCCACACTGTTATCCAGAGTGGCTGTACCAACTTGCATTCCCACCAACAATGTAGGAGGGATCCCCTTTCTCCACATCCTCTCCAACAATTGTTGTTTCTTGCCTTGTCTATCTTTGCCATTCTAACTGGCGTAAGGTGGTATCTCAGTGTGGTTTTGATTTGAATTTCCCTGATGGCTAATGATTTTGAACATTTTTTCATGTGTCTGTTAGCCATTTGTATGTCTTCATTGGAAAAGTGTCTGTTCATATCTTCTGCCCATTTTATGATTTGTTTATTTGTTTCTCGTGTATTGAGTTTGAGAAGTTCTTTGTAGATCTTGGATACCAGTCCTTTATCTGTGGTGTCCTTTGCAAATATATTCTCCCATTCCGTGGGCTGTCTCTTAGTTTTTTTGACTGTTTCCTTGGCTGTGCAGAAGCTCTTTATCCTGATAAAGTCCCATAAGTTCATTTTATCTTTTATTTCTCTTGCCTTTGGAGATGTGTCGTGAAAAAGGTTGCTCTGGCCGATGTCATAGAAGTTGTTGCCTATGTTCTCCTCTAGAATTTTGATGGATTCCTGTCTCACATTGAGGTCTTTCATCCATTTGGAGTTTATTTTTGTGTATGGTGTGAGAGAGTGGTCAAGTTTCATTCTTTTCTTTGCATCTAGCTGTCCAATATTCCCAGCACCATTTATTGAAGAGACTTTTTTCCACCGGAAGTTTTTTCCTGCTTTATCAAAGGTTAGTTGCCCAAAGAGCCGAGGGTCCATTTCTTTCTGGGTTCTCTATTCTGTTCCATTGGTCGATGTGTCTGTTTTTGTGCCAGTACCATGCTGTCTTTGTGATCACAGCTTTGTAGTACAGCTCGAAATCCGGCATTGTGATGCCCCCAGCTTTGTTTTTCCTTTTCAACAGTTCCTTGGAGATTCGGGGCCTTTTCTGGTTCCATACAAATTTAAGGACTATTTGTTCCAGTTCTTTGAAAAATGTCCTCGGTATTTTGATCGGGATAGCATTGAAAGTGTAGATTGCTCTGGGTAGTATGGACATTTTAACTATGTTAATTCTTCCAATCCATGAGCATGGAATATTTTTCCATCTTTTTATGTCTTCCTCAATATCTTTCAAAAGTGATCTATAGTTTCTAGGATATAGGTCCTTTACGTCTCTGGTTAAGGTAATTCCAAGGTAACGTATGGTTTTTGGTGCTTTTATAAATGGGATGGATTCCCTAATTTCTCTTTCTTAAGTCTCATTATTCGTGTATAGAAATGCAACTGATTTCTGGGCATTGATTTTGTATCCTGCCACCTTACTGAATTGTTCTATAACTTCTAATAGTTTGGGAGTGGATTCCTTTGGGTTTTCCATATAGAGTATCATGTCATCTGCAAAGAGAGACAGTTTGACTTCTTCTTTGCCGATTTGGATACCTTTGATCCCTTTTTGTCTTCTGATTGCTGTTGCAAGGACTTCTAGTACTATGTTGAATAATAGTGGCGAGAGTGGGCATCCTTGTCGTGTTCCTGATCTTAAGGGAAAGGCTTCCAGCTTTTCCCCATTGAGAATAATGCTTGCAGTAGGCTTTTCATAGATGGCTTTTATGAGATTGAGAAATGTACCCTCTATTCCTACACTCTGAAGGGTTTTAATCAGGAAAGGATGCTGTATTTTGTCAAATGCTTTTTCTGCATCAATTGAGAGGATCATATGGTTCTTGAGTCTTTTCTTGTTGATATGATGTATCACATTGATTGATTTGCGAGTGTTGAACCATGCTTGCATCCCAGGTATGAATCCCACTTGGTCATGATGGATAATCCTTTTAATGTACTGTTGGATTCTATTAGCAAGGATCTTGTTGAGGATTTTGGCATCCATATTCATTAGAGAAATCGGTCTGTAATTCTCCTTTTTGAGGGGGTCTTTGCCTGGTTTGGGGATCAAGGTAATATTAGCCTCATAGAATGAGTTTGGTAGCTTTCCTTCTGTTTCTATTTTTTGAAATAGCTTTAGGAGAATAGGTATTATTTCTTCTTTGAATGTTTGGTAGAATTCCCCAGGAAAACCGTCTGGGCCTGGAGTTTTATTATTTGGAAGGTTGTTTATCACTGACTCAATTTCTTCATAGTTAATTGGCCTATTTAAGAAATCTATTTCTTCCTGTTTCAGTCTTGGTAGTTTATAGGTTTCCAGGAAGGCCTCCATCTCTTCCAGATTGTTTAGTTTTTTGGCATATAGCTGTTGATAAAAGTTTCTAATAATCCTTGCAATTTCAATGGTGCTGGTCGTGACCTCTCCCTTTTCAGTCATAATTTTAATAATCTCAGTCCTTTCTCTTTGTTTTTGGACAAGTTTTGCCAGTGGTCTATCAATTTTATGGATTCTCTCAAAGAACCAGCTTCTAGTCCTGTTGATCTGCTCTACTGTGGTTCTGGTCTCTAATTCATTGATTTCTGCTCTAATCTTGGTCAACTCCTTCCTTGTCAGTGGGTTAGGCCTGTCCCTCTGTTGCTGTTCCAGTTTCTTGAGGTGAGAATATAGAAACTGCATTTTAGATTTTTCTATTCTTTTGAGTGAGGCTTGGATGGCTATGTATTTCCCCCTTAGGACTGCCTTTGCAGTATCCCATAGGTTTTGGACCGTTGTGTATTCATTCTCGTTGGTCTCCATAAATTGTTTAATTTGTTTTTTGATTTCCTGGTTTATCGAGTCATTCTTGAGCAGGATGGTTCTTAGCCTCCAAGTGTTTGAGTTTCTTCCAGGTTTTTCCTTGTGGTTGAGTTCCAATTTCAGAGCGTTGTGGTCTGAGAATATGCAGGGGATAATTTCAATCTTTTGGTATTGGCTGAGACCTGTTTTGTGTCCCAGAGCATGATCTATTCTTGAGAATGTTCCATGGGCATTTGAATAGAATGAGTATTCTTTGGTTCTGGGGTGTAGTGTTCTATATATATCTATGAGGTCCAACTCGTCGAGTATGGCATTCAAAGCCTTTGATTCTTTGCTTAGTTTTTGCCAGGGTGTTCTGTCTATTTCTGATAGTGGGGTGTTGAGGTCCCCTACTATTACTGTGTTCTTATCTATATGTCTCTTTATTTTGGTTAAGAGTTGGCTTGTGTATCTTGCTGCTCCCCTGTTGGGGGCATATATATTAATAATTGTCATATCCACTTGTTGAATACTTCCTTTAAGAATAATATAGTGCCCTTCTGTATCTCTCTCTATGGCCTCTAGTTTAAAATCCAGTCTATCTGATATGAGAATTGCTACTCCAGCTTTCTTTTGAGGTCCATTTGCGTGGAAGATGGTACTCCATCCCCTTACTCTAAGTCTGAATGCATCTTTGGGTTCAAAATGAGTCTCTTGTAGACAGCAAATGGATGGGTCATGTCTTTTTATCCAATCTGCAACCCTGTGGCGTTTTATGGGAGAGTTTAAGCCATTTAGATTGATAGAGATTATTGACAGATATGATTTTAATGATGCCATTTCTCTTTAAAGTCTTTGTATCGGTTGTGACTTGCTGCTCTGTATCACTCTTGGGGCCTTTTTACCTTTATAGAGCCCCCCTTAATATCTCCTGTAGGGCTGGTTTCGTGGTTNAAAATTACCTGCCTGGCAAAATAGAAATACCATGAGATATTCAGCAAAAAAGAAGGCTCTTTCCGTCAGGACATGTTAATTTGTGGTAGGCTGAATAACAATCCCTTCCCCAATATGTCCACATCCTAATGCTTAGAAGGCATAAGCCTTACCTTCTACGGCAAAAGGAATTTTGCAGAAGTGAGTAAGGATCTTGAGAGGGAGAGATTTTCTGGGATCAGCTGGAGGAGCCCGAAACAATCAGAGGAGTCCTTGTAAGAGGGGCACAGGACCGGTCCAAGTGAGAGGAAGAGACAAAGTGATGCTAGTCGCAGAGACTGCAGGGATGCGCTCCGAAGATGGAGAGGGAGGCCACAAGTCAAGGAACACAAGTGGCTCCTAGAAGCTGGAAAAGGCCTGGAAACATGGTCTCCTTCTTAGAACTTCCAGAGGGAACTCGTTTGACATCAGCTCAGTGAGACTGATTTCAGACTTCTGAACTCCAGACCAGTAAGAGTGCAAACTCAATTTTAAAATAAGTATTTCCTTTATTTTTAAATAAATGTTACTTAAGTCGCTAAATTAGTGGTAATTTGTGATGGCAGCCATGGAAAACTCATATGTCACTCTAAACAAAAAAAGAGAAAAAAAAGGAAAAATTATCGCTATTTTCCAAATTTGGGAAAGGTGAGAAAGCTGAGATCTTCAACTATATAAGGAATGAAAGGAAGGAGGATGAACATCAGTACTTTCATTCTCTCAGCAAAGTGATGTGGGGAAGAACTGGACCGAAATGAATCCAGAGAAATCCTGATTGGACATAAAGAGGAGCCTGCTACTAGTCAAAGTTGGTAAGAACTAGAATGCATTTCCAAAGGTGATCGTGCAAAAATTTCTTTAATGGGCTTCCTGAAGGAGAATTAGATTTGCTGAAAGGCAAAATGGTGCCCCTAGGCACACCATACCGTTAGAAAAGGCTACAAGTGTAGGACTTCCGCTGGGAGGGCTGGGGAGCCAGGGATGCCTGTGGTTTGAGTAGATATGTTTTTAGCACAGGCATGGAATCCAAGGGCTTGCATAAAGCTGACCTGCCTTGTGGTTAGGAGAGGAAGTACCAGCTACAAGAAAATGACCACGACCAGGACCAGGGGGAGTTTAGGATGGTTTGGAGTGACATCCATAACTTATTCAGAGATCTGAATACATCCATGTGTCAAGAACAAGCAGTTCAGTGTGAGCCCGTGAACAGTGTCCTCTAAGTCGAGCACTTGGGCTTTGAGGTCAGACAGTCCTGAATTTGAATGTCAATTCTGTCACTTCCTCACTATGCGACCTTTAGCAAGTTAATAGCTGTATGCTTCAACTTACTCCCCAGCATATACTAAGTACTTGTCCCGTTAGGCTTAAATGAGATATTACACATAAAGTAGAATGCCTAGAAAACAGTAACCCTTCATTAAAGAAATAGTCATTATCTTTTTTAGTTAGGTGTGGTCAGACCCAGCTGTGAGTTAGAGCAAAGTAACCAGACAAGAGTGTCGGGAGTATAACATTAAAGGCCCAGCACAGCAGAGGAGTCCACAAAGCAAAGAGAGACCCCAGGGCCAGGAAACAGGCAAGTGAGCAGCACCAAAACTGCAGCACCCACGTCAAAGCACAAGAGTCCTGGGAGGACTCGCATTTGAAGCACTTTGCAGTATCACCCACAGCTGCCCTCGGCTTGGAAGAACAAGGTGGGGATTGAGAAGCAACTTGCTAAGGAAACAAGTAGACCCAGTGCCGAAATGAGGCTGTTCTGAGGGCTTCCTAGGCTTTCTCATTCTGCTTTTATCTCTTTACCAAGAATGGCAAGTACGTGACTTTCATGCCATCATTTCCTCTCTTCCAACGCTCGCTCCTTTAACAAATATTTATGTGCTGTGTGTGCAGGGACCTCGCAGTAAATGCAACAGCCATAAACAAATCCCTGCCCTAACANTCTAACAGACTCTATAAACTAGTCTCACAGCAGACGTCACTCATCAATGAGTGGCATACTGTCCTTGTGAGCCCCAAAGCCCCTTCAAGTCCTTCTCAGTGCAATCCAGCTCTCCAAAGAGCCACTGCCAATCAGAGTTGGGACTTAAGATGAAAACTCACTCGCATTCCAGCTTTGAGCTTCTGTGATTACTGGACAGACGCACTGATCCCTTCACAGGGGTATGTCATTGTCCCACAGCCTGGTGCTGACAGGGAAATGACACCCCAAAAACAACAACCAGTGTAGACGTTGAGAATCTGATGAAATGACTGTTTTGACTACTAGCACTAAAAGGGTCTTGCATATTTCACTGGTTATTACACTGATCTAGGGCTGATGAGGGCTTTCTATGTCACCACCCAATTTTGTTCATTGTATTTATGATCTCTGATNGTGATCTCTGATTTTATTTTTTTTTAAAGATTTTATTTATTTATTCGACAGAGATAGAGACAGCCAGCGAGAGAGGAACACAAGCAGGGGGAGTGGGAGAGGAAGAAGCAGGCTCATAGCGGAGGAGCCTGATGTGGGGCTCGATCCCATAACGTCAGGATCACGTCCTGAGCTGAAGGCAGACGCTTAACCGCTGTGCCACCCAGGCGCCCCTATGATCTCTGATGTTATAGCTCCAAACCCAGCCTTCATTCCACTACTTCACCTCCCCTCAAACACACACACACACACACACACACACACACACACGCTTCAGCAAGGAGAAAGACAGAATGGGTGTACACATGTACAGCTGGTGGCCACATGACGTCATGGGAAATCATCCATGATACGGTGGAGTCAGTGGGGCCAGCTTCTAGACACAGCTCTTCCACTGACTCACTGTGTGGCTTGTAGATATTTTNTCCTGAGCTGAAGGCAGACGCTTAACCGCTGTGCCACCCAGGCGCCCCTATGATCTCTGATGTTATAGCTCCAAACCCAGCCTTCATTCCACTACTTCACCTCCCCTCAAACACACACACACACACACACACA
>NC_048233.1:66757446-66764119 GCF_002007445.2 Ailuropoda melanoleuca | reverse complement strand
CTACAGTCTTCAAAATCAGTGTGTATAAAATACATCCTCAGTGGTACACTAAAGTTTTCATCAGAATTACTTGGATCTGTATTTAGAGATCACAAAATTTATGATCCAAAAAGCAAACCCATGTACCCAAGATGTTCCAGACATACTTAGAACTTCCCTGGTAGCTGAATCAAATATCAGTTTTAAATGTTTAATTAATCATAACATAATGCAATTAAATTAAAAATTCAGTTTTTCAGCTGCATTAGCCACATTTCGAGTGCTCGGTAGCCACACGTGAGTAGGGGCTACATTTCAGACACAGCAGGTGTAGGCTGAGTGCCAGTGCCTGGTCTCGTCCATTCTTTCATCCCTCCCACAGCTGGCAGAGACCTGCCTGGCAGGTATGCCCAACAAGCACTGGGGATGGAAGCTGTCCAAGCAAGAACCGCTCTAGTCTAATTGAGGAAGGACCCTTAAAAGCTGCATGTCAATGTTTTTCTTCAACAAATCACATCATTTTAAATTCATTAAAGAACCTTGTTAGTTAAAGGACTCCTACTGTAATTTAACTCATTTATCAAATAAATCACCTCTCAGTCATTCATGTAAAAATAAAAATTCTTATATCAAGTTTAACCATGGCACAGACATACAAAAAAACCAACTGAAGGCCACACAACAAGTGAGTAATCTGAGAGGCCATAAGTCACATCCTCCACCCTCATGAAGCTGAAGTGAGTTTTTGCAAAAGTCCTAGACAACCTGAAACAAAAAGATGCAATTTCTGGTTCTGGTGGCTGATACTGCTCCACTGCAGTATGCAGGTCCCGCGCCCGCCATGAGTGGGGCTGGAAATCATGAACAAAGGTTGGTAAGTGAGCTAACAGCCTTAAGCTCTTTCCAACAGATGGCACTGTTATCAAAAGGACTGCTCCATGATGCCACAAATCAGATTTCCACAAGGATTTCTGAAATCTGATGCCTTTACATCTGCCCATTATATTCGGAAGCTGGCCTATAGGTACGAAGCCCATTTTGACTGAAGTGAATTATTTAAAGCCTCCCTTTGCTCAATCAAATAAACACCTGAATGTTTAGTGATAGCCAAACAAGCTGTTCCTTTGTTCCTTCTTTCATTCATTTATTCATCAAACCCTCCTTGAGTGCTATCAAATGGCAGGTGCCAAGCCAGCGGGCTAGAGACACAAGGAAAAATTAAAAAAGAGCCTGCCCGTAGGAGCACACAGTTAGGAAAATCAGACACACACATAAATAACTACAAAACGGTGAGATTTAGTACTGTGAGAGAGAGGCAGTTCTGTCAGGAAGATGGAGACGAGAACTGAGGAAGGTTTGTGCATAGAGATACCCTTGAGATAGGCATAGAAAGGTAGAGAGCCGTCGCCAGACAGAAGTAAGAGGGAAGTGGAAAATGGACATCCCTACAATGGTTACAAGAGACAAAGTCTCCTACGTGGTCTCCCTGCCTCCACCTGGCCCCACTGTGGTCCAGTTACCAGCCACACAACTATAGGCATGATCCTTGTAAAATGTCCATCAGATTCCATCACCCCCGATCTCAAACTTCCAATAGCTTCCTCACACACGTGGAATAAAATTCAAAGTCCTTGCCATGGTCTAAGGATCTCACATGATGGGTCCCTGCTATATTAGAGACCTCCTCCCTTCCTTCCATGTTCCCCAGGCTCACCATTTCAGCCACACTGGCCTCCTTGATGGTCTTCAAACATGCCAGGCAAGCTCCCATTTCAGGGCCTTCATTCAGTGCCTTCTTGAGCAATCCTACATAAAACAGAACTCTCCTCGCATTCTGGCCCCTTGCTCTGCTTTATTTCTCCACACAGGACTCAGGACTATGACATTAGATCACATATTTAGCTATTCACCTGTGTACTGTCTGCCTTCTCCCTTAGAATGTAAGCACCATGAGGGCAAGAACTTGTTCACAGTGATATCACCAGCACCCAGCAGATGCCTGGCACAAGGCAGGCTGCCCAAAAGAATTTATAGAACGAATAAATAATTGAATGAGGTGAGGGAAAATATGCACATTTCAAAATGTTGCAAATACCCCACATGATTAGTACATGGGTGGGGAAAGTGGCAGATAGGAGCAGCTAGGAAGGGATAGATGCTCAGTGACCGGGTCATGAAGGGCCCAGAACTCCTGGCTAAGGGTTAGCACTATATTCTGACAACAGAGAGCCAGAAGAGCTTGTGAAGGAAGAGAACGACACAATCACACAATCACACAAGCTGCCATGTGGTGGGGAGGGACCGTAGGCAGAGGCATCCAGTTTGCTCATCTGCAAAATGGACATAACGACATCATCCTGGTCCGCGGCTACCATGACGACTGAGGAGGCTGATGCGTGCAAAACACGGAGCACAGGACCCAGCAAGAGGAAGCTACTGATAAATGGTACCCATTACCATACGGAGGAGGGAAGCTTGGAGGATGATGCCCCCACTTCCACTCAGGTGACTGACTGCTTGAAGCGTGGTGCCTTTGATCCTGATAGGATCTACAGAAAGAAAAACTCATTTCTGGGAACAGAGAATAAATCCTATTTTGGGAAAGCGCAGTTTGAAATAGCTGTGGGATATCCAGGTGAGATCCGGTAGGCAGTCTGATATAAAGGTCTCCAGCTCAGAAAGGAAGTTTAAACCAAAGATAAAGATTCAGAGGAATCCTTTACCTTACGAGCAATTGTCCCGGTCGCTTATAAGCAAACCCTGAATCCAAAGTACTCAAAGGAAACTCACCAGAGTAAAAAGCCCCAACAAGAAATCATCTTATTGAGTTGAAAAGCAAACTACTGTTACAGGAATTGACTCCAATTCTGAGCCTCTCAGTAACTCCTGCAAACGGTTCACAGAGCCCTCTTTTGCATTTCCTCCACGCACAGGGAAAAGAGTTTCAAGCGCTCAGGCTTTTACATATCCTTTTCCAAGGCCTTCTCCGCTTTCCTATTTTCCAATGTGCCCCTGTAAGAAAGAGCTGAATAAGCCCCAAGAGTCTAAACATTATAGCTAAGAGACCTCTTAGCTTTGAAGGCACTTTTTTTTCTGCACCGAGTGAAGTTTAAAACTACTACTGCTTCAAGAATCTGAGCACACACGCATGACGTACAGTCTAAGGTGCGGAGGGGATGGGAGTCTGTATCGAGTTCCCTGGGGCTACAGGTTTAAGAAGACCGGGAAGAGCAGAGATGGAGGCGGCTCTGGAGCTGGTGCAGAAAAAAGCGGCTTGACTCTGTGCCACCGAAAATGGCTCTAGGGCCACATATGCATGTGTGCATTCACTCAGTCATTCAACAAACAGCTACTTAGTACCAAAACTATGTGCCTCCTGCAGGGGAAGCAACAGTAACCAAGACAGACCTGCTTTTCATGGAGCTTTGTGCCTCATCTCCTGCTTCCCAGACCCTCAGGGATACCTAAAACACAGATACTCCTTGTACCTTCTTCATTTTCATTCTTTCAGTCAACAAAGATTTATGGAGGGTGCTGTGCTGTCTCTAGGGTTACAGTGTTGGCTGGGATGAGACAGTTACAATTCACCTTAATCATGGTGAGATAAATACAGCGTGCTGAGAGTGGTTGCAGGAAGGGCCCTGTGATAGAATAAGTTTCCACAAATTTTTTGAGATTGCAAACCCCCTCAGTGAAAGAAAATGCCTCTCTCCCCTCCCCTTGAATCTGGCTGGTTCTGGGACTGTGCTGACCAGTAGAATATGGCAGAAGGGGTGCTTCACCTAGGCTTTAAAGAAGTGGCAGTATCCTCTCTGGGAATGCTTGCTCTAGGGGAAGCCAGCTGCCATGTGATGGGCCTGGCTGGCCTCAGACTGCCGTGCTGTGAGGAAGCCCAGGCTAACTATGTGAAGAGGCTGTGGGGAGAGAGAGGCCCAGTGAGCTCCTGTTCTTTAGCCATTCCAGCCAGGTGACAACACTTAAGTGAAGAAGCCATCTTGGATATTTCATGTGGGATGGTACTTTGGTCTGAATGTTTCTCTCTCTTAAAATTCCTATCTTGAAATCCCAATGCCCAATGTGACGGTATTAGGAGGAGGGCCTTTGGGAGGTGCTTAAGTTATAAGAGTGGAGCTCTCGTGCATGAAATTAGCATTCTTATGAAAAAGACCTCACAAAGCTCCCTAGTCCTTTCCACCAGGTCAGGACACAGCAAGAAGGAAGCAGCTATGAACCAGAAAGAAGACCTTCTCTGGACCTTGCAGGCACCCTGAACTTGAACTTCCAGCCTCGGGAACTGTGAGAAATGAATGTGTGTGTAAGCTGATCAGTCTGTGGTATTTTGTTACAGCATCCCAAATGGACTAAAACAGATGAAAGTGCCTCTCTGAGGACGTGGCAATTAGTCTGACACCAGAGGGATGAGAAAGATTTTAACATACAAGAACCAAGGGGAAGCACATTCCAGGCAGTGGAAAGAGACGTTTGAGATCCAGATCTGGGGAAGTTCTTGAGGCGTTCAGGGAGCTGGGATTCAACCTATGGGGCAGAAGCACAGGGAGCAAGGTCAAGAGCTAAAGACTGGACTGACAAGAGGACAGGGACAGATCGGGAAGGCCTTGTCAGGCATGGAAAAGTATTTGAGTTGTGTTCTAAGTAGGAAGGGAACGCCTTGAACAATTATAAACATAAAAACAACATAATATATATTAAATTTTTCAGAGGATCCCTGTGGCTGGTAGGCTAGCTTTGTGGGTACCAGCTCAATGCCTTCGATCACTGTTATAGTTCAGTATTGAGAATAGTATATATAGAAGGTGTTCAAAAAACAAATGTTAAATGAATGCCTTGATAAGAATAGACTGGAGAGGCTAAGAGTAAATAAAGGGAGACCAGTAGGGAGGCCATGCAATAATCCAGGTAAAAGACAGTGGCCATGGCTGGAAAGAAGAGGGAAGTGTTGAGAAACAGTCAGAGGTAGACGAGTCTTCAAGACTCAAGTTCAGGCTCTGAGATGCATCAGTTATATGACCTTAAGCAAATCAAACTCCCTGTGCTTCTAATTCTTCACCTGTAGAAGCTTCTCAATATAAAAATCTCTAATTCACACTGGTGTAAGAATCTCATGAAAACACATAAGGAAAGCACTTGGTCAAACTCTGTGTTGCAAACTCATGTGAACAGGCAGGACACTTGTTATTCCATTCTTTGCCTAATGGCCTGAGGGATTCATCAGAAACACAGTCACTGGTTTTCATCACATCTCCTAATTTTCTAGAGTAGTGAGTACATGAGCCCAACCCGTCTGGTCTCTGAAGCTGGCACCATGATTCCATGAGCCACGCCAACTCCTGAAGCCCCTCACCATGGTCAGGAGAAGCCCCTTTCCATTTAGAGCAGCAGTGCTCAAGTTTTAGCATGCATCAGAAGCTCCTGGAAGGCTTGTTAAAATCTGGACTGTTGAACCTCACCTCTAGAGCTTTTGATGCGGTCAATCTGGAAAAAGAACCAGAACTGGCATTTCTAACTAGTGCCCAGGTGAAGTCAACTTTGAGAACTGCCTTAGGTGAGCATAAACTCAATTGCCTTTTCTGCTTGGAGGGTCTCCTATTCTTCCCAGATGAGATTCCCAGGAAAATTCAAGAACCAAAAGAAAAATTTTGCCCAAGTTTCCTCCGTATTTCTTTTTTTTTATTTTAAGATTTTATTTATTTATTTGAAAGAGAGAGAGAGATCGAGACAAAGCATTAGTGGCAGGGGGAGGGGGGAGAGAAGCAGACCTGCTGAGCAGGGAGCCCAATGCAGGACTTGATCCCAGAATCCTTGCATCATGACCTGAGCCAAAAGCAGATGCCCAACCAACTGAGCCACCCAGGCGC
Source organism: Ailuropoda melanoleuca (assembly GCF_002007445.2). Lineage (NCBI taxonomy): Eukaryota > Metazoa > Chordata > Mammalia > Carnivora > Ursidae > Ailuropoda > Ailuropoda melanoleuca. Next base: position 66,758,264 of record NC_048233.1, on the reverse strand, counting down.
CCCTCCTCCATATTTCTTGACATGAGATCTAGTTATTCTTGTTTTAAACAACTGGTATGTTTTAAAAGCATGAAGCCACCATGCCTGGCTTCAAAACTGTGTTGCGTGACCTTGGCCTAGTACCTACGTTCAAAAATCAATGTGGGTATTAAAAGTTAATACATGCAAAGCACTGAGAGCCGCAGCTGGCATCCAGTAAGCACTTGATAAATGCTAGCTGTTAGCATTATTATTCCAAAGTGTGACTCATGTAATTGGTTGTTTTATGGTTTTCACATAAAAACCAATAGAAACTTCAGCTTCACCTCTGAAAAATGTATAGGACTGCACAGCAAGCATTTCAGGAACAAACCTCACTCCCAGATTCATCTCACTTTTTTTTTTTTTAAAGATTTTATTTATTTATTCGACAGAGATAGAGACAGCCAGCGAGAGAGGGAACACAAGCAGGGGGAGTGGGAGAGGAAGAAGCAGGCTCATAGCAGAGAGGCCTGATGTGGGGCTCGATCCCATAACGCCAGGATCACACCCTGAGCCGAAGGCAGATGCTTAACCGCTGTGCCACCCAGGCACCCCTTCATCTCACTTTCTAACCTACATTTTTCTTAGGATTCCGTTTCCTCACTTCGCTTTGTCTTACTGAAATATCATATGATTCTCTATACCACGTTTTTTTTTTAATTTTATTTTATTATGTTAATCACCATACAGTACATCCCCAGATTCCGATGTAAAGTTTGATGCTTCATTAGTTGCGTATAACACCCAGTGCACCATGCAATACGTGCCCTCCTTACTACCCATCACCAGTCTATCCC
>NC_048233.1:66741588-66757068 GCF_002007445.2 Ailuropoda melanoleuca | reverse complement strand
GTGGGCTGTCTCTTAGTTTTTTTGACTGTTTCCTTGGCTGTGCAGAAGCTCTTTATCCTGATAAAGTCCCATAAGTTCATTTTATCTTTTATTTCTCTTGCCTTTGGAGATGTGTCGTGAAAAAGGTTGCTCTGGCCGATGTCATAGAAGTTGTTGCCTATGTTCTCCTCTAGAATTTTGATGGATTCCTGTCTCACATTGAGGTCTTTCATCCATTTGGAGTTTATTTTTGTGTATGGTGTGAGAGAGTGGTCAAGTTTCATTCTTTTGCATGTAGCTGTCCAATTTTCCCAGCACCATTTATTGAAGAGACTGTCTTTTTTCCACCAGAAGTTTTTTCCTGCTTTATCAAAGATTAGTTGCCCAAAGAGCCGAGGGTCCATTTCTGGGTTCTCTATTCTGTTCCATTGGTCCATTCTCTATACCACGTTCTTAAACAAGGTGAATCCTGTGCATAAAAAAAAATAGTTCTCCATTCATTTATGCAGCTTCTTCATGAATAATCAAGGTGTTTCAGGTTCAAGATCCCTACACCCCAACTTCTTTGGCAATCTGGTCATTATTGTTTCACATTTTCAAGCATCATAAGCCCCCAGTAATAAACCAGACATGAGATACAAACATAAAAATACAGGCATGAACACTTATCCTCCCAACCAACTTTGTGCTTTTGATTCTTGCAATGATGGAGAGTGTGCCATCCAGCTTTCATTACCTTTCTCTTATGAAGACATGATTGACCTTCCACTGATAAAACACGGTCTTTCCGTTGTTTTTATGGCATTCACTCATTCAAGAAGTAGCTGAGTGTCTAATACATGTCACACATTGTGCAGGGCATTAGGCAGGTGATAGTGCTTAAGACACTATCTGTCCTCAGGGAATTCGGAATGTGAAAAGCAGACCCATAAACAGGTAGGCTATTACCACACTGCAAGACACACGCTATGAATAAAGGTCAGCGACACTTGCTGAACACTGGCTACATGCCAGGCACTGTGGTGTGCATTTTCACGAATGATCTCTTTTATCCTCACGCTGACCCTATGAAGCAAACACTGCCATTTCCCTCACTTTGTAACTGAGGACACGGAAGCACAGAGACTACAAGGTCGTACTGTAAGAGGCAGAGACAGACTTCAAAGTCAGGCAGTCTAACCTCAGGGTCTGCACCCTGAATCTCTCTATTATGCTGCTTTTCTGCAATGTAACATGAACAACAATTGGACGAATAAAGGTTTGAGGGAACTTTGGACCCAGTAATGCAAAGAAGTAGCATTGGACAGAGAAATCTAATTAGCAAGAAGAGAGAGGGCAGGACCCCCGGCAAAGCAGGTTAGGTGGCAGAATTAGGGAGCATTCCTTGGCATGGAAGCACAGGTTGAGGAAGGCTGAGTAAGCGGCCTCTGGTAATGACCCGTAGAGCCTTTGGAGGCTGACCACTGTAGCAAACTGCAGTACCAGCCCCCGGGAGACCAGTGGGCCCCACACGGGTAACTGTTTTATGTAAGGTTCAAAATCAGCACTTTCCATGGAGTTCATTGACAGAGCAAGGACTGTAAGACCTAAGGCCTAAAGAGGCACTCACTTCCAGCCCTCACACGTGAAAGAAGAGAATGGATTTTGCAGACAGGCATTGTCTGAGACTTCAGTGTCTATGGTATTCTATGCTATAATGCTGGACTTGTGACAGATGTTAATTATCTTCCAAGTCTAGATTAGGGTCCTGTTCCAGCTACCTAGTGCTACATAACCTACCACCCCAAAGCTAAGTAGTAAAATGGCCACCATTTTTTGAAGCTCACAAGTTTGCAAGTTAGGACGTTGTGCACACCAGAGCTGGAACGGCTTTGGGTTAGCTTGAATAACTGGAGATGGCCAGGAAGATTTGCCTGGGGCCACATGTCTGAGGCCATGGTTCTGGATTCCAGTTGAATTCCTAGGTTCTGTTCTACATCGTACAACCTAAGTTTAAAATACCATAGACAGCTTCTTCGCTCAGTACTGGCACTTAGCAGAATGGCTGAATAGTCAGAGCTCACCTGGCAGCTCTCGCCCCAGAGCCTCTCTGCATGGGCCTGGGCTTCCTCACAGCATGGCAGTCTCAGAGCACTCAGACTCCCTACATGGCAGCCGGCTCCCCTTAGAGCAAACATTCCAAAAGAGACTCTGCTACTGCTTTAAAGCCTTGGTGAGGCATCACGTCTGCCATACTGCACTGGTCAACACAATCTCAGACCCGAGCCAGATGCAAAGGGAGGGGAAAGAGACACTTCCTCTCAATGGGCAAGAGGGTCAAAGAATTTGTGGACAAACTTACTCCATCACAGGACCCTTCCTACAGACTTCACTGGTACATTGCACTTGCCTCACCATGACCTGCAAACTGAATTGTAACTGCCAATCTTAGCATTATAACCCCAGAGGCCAGCACAACACCCTCAAAAAAGTTCTGCTGAATGAACGAATGAATGGATGACAATTAAGAGGGTTTGCCTTATAGTTTAGATATCCCAAGGATCCTGAGAAACAGAAAACAAACTACCCAGAAATATTACTTGAATGAAATCACTAACATTTTACCCAGGAAGGTGCCACAGAAATGTGTATTTATACTTACACATGTATAATAGACACATTTTTGTACAGATAAATATGGTGGTTTTGTAGCTGCATGAGAAAACAAAAATAATTGCACTATAATTGAGTAACTCATTGTTCATATAGTGCTTGCCATGTGCCCAACATCATACTAAGCCCTTCACAAGGATTACCTCAGTACAGGAAGCTGAGCTCTGTTTTGGACTGAACTGCACTCCTTATCCCCAAATTCACATGTCAAAGTCCTCATCCCCACTACCCCAGAATGTGACCCCAACTGGAGACAGGCTCTTTAGAGAGGTAACCACGTTAAGACGAGGTCATTATGTGGGCCCTAATCCAACATGACTGGTGAAAAGGAAAGTATGACATAGAGGGAAGACCATGTGAAGACACCCACCTACAAGCCACAGGAGAGACCTCAGAGAAAACCAACCCTGCCAACACCTTGAGTTCCGACTTCTACCCTCCAGACCTGTGAGAAAATAAATTTCCAGTGGTGAGACCACCCAGTCTGTGGCACTTGGTTACTGCAGCCCTACCAGACTAACCCACGGTCCCCGAAGCCAGGGGCACCATCAAGCAGGATGGGACCTCACCTCACTCTCTGTCAAATGCCTTGGGAATGAAGGGAGGGTTGTGGTTCTTCCCTAGAAGCAGCAGAGAGGACCGTGGCATGCAGAAGGAGATACTGGACAATAGAAAGAACCTCAGAGAGCCATCTAAGCTGTCAGAGCAGAGGGAGACAAGAAAGCACTCCCAAAACATCAGACGGTACCTGTGAGCTGATAACTAGAGGACTTGAGGACATTGAGTTTTTTTCCAGCATAATGGGGAATCCTGCCAATAAAACTTGCTTCTACAAAAGAAATAACTTCACAGTTCCACCTTGGAGTGTCAAGTGCCAGAAAGCCAACCCTGCCTTGATACAGGCTCAGGGAGGCTTGACCTTCCCCTGCCACCACCGGCCCTGTGATGGACCACAAGAAGCAGCCGGTTCCACTCCAAAGGGGAGGTGGAGGAGAAGCTAACGGTAGAAAAGGAACATTGAATCAGCTTCCTGTGGCTGCTGCGACAAATTACAACAAATACGGTGGCTGAAATACGGAAATGTATTCTCTCATTGGGCTGGAGGCCAAAAGTCCTCAGTATCACTGGGCTGAAATCAAGATATAGGACCTCTGGAGCCTCTAAGAGAATATGTCCCTTGAGTCTTTGGCCAATGATGGCTGTTGGCATTCTTTGATTTATGGCTGCATCACTCCAATCTCTGCCTCTCAGTCACATTGCCTCCTCCCCTTCTGTCTTTAGGTCAAATCTCTCCCTGCCTCTCCCTTACCAGGACACTTATGATGGCATCTAGGACCCACCCAGTAATCCAGGATAATCTCCTCAAATCAAAGTCCTTAACTTCATCACATCAGCAAAGACCCTTTCTCCATTTGTAATGTATTTTACAAATATAAAAAAAAATATGTATTTTATAACACAATCCATTTGTAACCCTAAGACAATATTTACAGGTTCCAGGTAGGAACCTGATATCTTTGGGAGCCATTATTCAGCCTACTACAGACATTCTCCACTTATGCCTGGCAAACAATATTTCACCAGCTCTGGAAAAGCCACTTTTGAAGCTGTTTGGGATGCCCTTCTTGACACGTTTCTCTGTCTGCATATATGTTTGGTGGAACACCAAAATGCTAATTTTCCTAATGATATGATTCTAAACATCTTTCACTCATATTACATCTGCCACCTTTTAATTATTTATCACTGGCAGGTGGGCTCTAGGATGCAGCTCACTGTGTATACCAAAGCTCAGGTATGCAGAGTTGCAACTTTTAATAAANCTCAGTCACATTGCCTCCTCCCCTTCTGTCTTTAGGTCAAATCTCTCCCTGCCTCTCCCTTACCAGGACACTTATGATGGCATCTAGGACCCACCCAGTAATCCAGGATAATCTCCTCAAATCAAAGTCCTTAACTTCATCACATCAGCAAAGACCCTTTCTCCATTTGTAATGTATTTTACAAATATAAAAAAATACATATTTTATAACACAATCCATTTGTAACCCTAAGACAATATTTACAGGTTCCAGGTAGGAACCTGATATCTTTGGGAGCCATTATTCAGCCTACTACAGACATTCTCCACTTATGCCTGGCAAACAATATTTCACCAGCTCTGGAAAAGCCACTTTTGAAGCTGTTTGGGATGCCCTTCTTGACACGTTTCTCTGTCTGCATATATGTTTGGTGGAACACCAAAATGCTAATTTTCCTAATGATATGATTCTAAACATCTTTCACTCATATTACATCTGCCACCTTTTAATTATTTATCACTGGCAGGTGGGCTCTAGGATGCAGCTCACTGTGTATACCAAAGCTCAGGTATGCAGAGTTGCAACTTTTAATAAAGGTTTGCAGAGAGCTGCAACTTCTTATGCTCGAATTCTCTGCAGGCTCCTCCTGAAATACCCAGAAANAGTTTGCAGAGAGTTGCAACTTCTTATGCTCGAATTCTCTGCAGGCTCCTCCTGAAATACACAGAAACTCAAGAGGAAGAGTGAAGGTCAGTCTGGCATTCCAAAGCCTGAAGCAGCAGGACGGAGAGGACACCGTAGGTGTAATTTTTAGGGCATCAAGATGTGTCATAGGGTGCTATGTCCATTTTACCAAAGCTAGCAACTACGCCCTCAAGTAACTTCTTCCCCCTTATGGATCAGGCTGATAGCTGTTCAAAAGAGGAACTCGCAGGAGAAAGGAAGAAGTCATTCTCAGGACACAGTGGACAGACTTGGTGANTCACCAGCTCTGGAAAAGCCACTTTTGAAGCTGTTTGGGATGCCCTTCTTGACACGTTTCTCTGTCTGCATATATGTTTGGTGGAACACCAAAATGCTAATTTTCCTAATGATATGATTCTAAACATCTTTCACTCATATTACATCTGCCACCTTTTAATTATTTATCACTGGCAGGTGGGCTCTAGGATGCAGCTCACTGTGTATACCAAAGCTCAGGTATGCAGAGTTGCAACTTTTAATAAAGGTTTGCAGAGAGCTGCAACTTCTTATGCTCGAATTCTCTGCAGGCTCCTCCTGAAATACCCAGAAACTCAAGAGGAAGAGTGAAGGTCAGTCTGGCATTCCAAAGCCTGAAGCAGCAGGACGGAGAGGACACCGTAGGTGTAATTTTTAGGGCATCAAGATGTGTCATAGGGTGCTATGTCCATTTTACCAAAGCTAGCAACTACGCCCTCAAGTAACTTCTTCCCCCTTATGGATCAGGCTGATAGCTGTTCAAAAGAGGAACTCGCAGGAGAAAGGAAGAAGTCATTCTCAGGACACAGTGGACAGACTTGGTGACAGTCAGATGCAGGCACAGGTGACTGGCAACCTCCCAGCTTCCAGCTCCTCTTTCTCACACTGCCCCCCCAAACAAGAGTAGCCCCCAGCCAATCTCCAGAGGCAGCAGCTCCCCGATTTCTCTACTGGCCTCCTTTGCAGGGTCACTTCAGCGGCCAACATGCATAGGCCGTGTGATGTCCTGCAAGCTGTGACCTGCTCATCTGCCTCTGTCAGGCTCTGTGACTGCTTCCCTGGTTCTCTGACCCTCCCCCCTCCACACTTTCACTTCCTCAGCACCTCCCACACTGTGTCAGCTCCAGCTGCTGTGGTCAACCCCTTGTTCCCACAATACTTTTAGTAGCCCAACTGATACACAGGAGATGGCTTTTTCCAAGCACAACTCAGCTTGTCAGTTAATGAACAAGTAGTATTTCTCAAAGTTTAGTCCAAGACCCTCCTATATTGGAAATACATGAAGAGCTTTGTTTTTATAAAGATTTTATTCATCCACTTGACAGAGAAAGAGAGAAAGAGAGCACAAGAGGNGATAGGGTGCTATGTCCATTTTACCAAAGCTAGCAACTACGCCCTCAAGTAACTTCTTCCCCCTTATGGATCTGGCTGAGAGCTGTTCAAAAGAGGAACTCGCAGGAGAAAGGAAGAAGTCATTCTCAGGACACAGTGGACAGACTTGGTGACAGTCAGATGCAGGCACAGGTGACTGGCAACCTCCCAGCTTCCAGCTCCTCTTTCTCACACTGCCCCCCCAAACAAGAGTAGCCCCCAGCCAATCTCCAGAGGCAGCAGCTCCCCGATTTCTCTACTGGCCTCCTTTGCAGGGTCACTTCAGCGGCCAACATGCATAGGCCGTGTGATGTCCTGCAAGCTGTGACCTGCTCATCTGCCTCTGTCAGGCTCTGTGACTGCTTCCCTGGTTCTCTGACCCTCCCCCCTCCACACTTTCACTTCCTCAGCACCTACCACACTGTGTCAGCTCCAGCTGCTGTGGTCAACCCCTTGTTCCCACAATATTTTAGTAGCCCAACTGACACACAGGAGATGGCTTTTTCCAAGCACAACTCAGCTTGTCAGTTAATGAACAAGTAGTTATTTCTCAAAGTTTAGTCCAAGACCCTCCTATATTGGAAATACCTGAAGAGCTTTGTTTTTATAAAGATTTTATTCATCCACTTGACAGAGAAAGAGAGAAAGAGAGCACAAGAGGGAGAGCAGCATGCAGAGGGAAAGGGAGAAGCAGGCTCCCTGCTGAGGAGGGAGCCCAACGCAGGGCTGGATCCCAGGACCCCAGGATCACAATCTGAGCCAAAGGCAGACGCTTAACCAACTGAGCCACCCAGGCACCCCAAGAGCTTTTTTTTTTTTAAGATTTACTTATTTTAGAGAGAGAAAGAGAGAGAGAGCATGGTGGGGAGGGGCAGAGGGAGATGAGAGAGAAACTCAAGCAGACTCCACACTGAGCANATGTGATGTCCTGCAAGCTGTGACCTGCTCATCTGCCTCTGTCAGGTTCTGTGACTGCTTCCCTGGTTCTCTGACCCTCCCCCCTCCACACTTTCACTTCCTCAGCACCTACCACACTGTGTCAGCTCCAGCTGCTGTGGTCAACCCCTTGTTCCCACAATATTTTAGTAGCCCAACTGACACACAGGAGATGGCTTTTTCCAAGCACAACTCAGCTTGTCAGTTAATGAACAAGTAGTTATTTCTCAAAGTTTAGTCCAAGACCCTCCTATATTGGAAATACCTGAAGAGCTTTGTTTTTATAAAGATTTTATTCATCCACTTGACAGAGAAAGAGAGAAAGAGAGCACAAGAGGGAGAGCAGCATGCAGAGGGAAAGGGAGAAGCAGGCTCCCTGCTGAGGAGGGAGCCCAACGCAGGGCTGGATCCCAGGACCCCAGGATCACAATCTGAGCCAAAGGCAGACGCTTAACCAACTGAGCCACCCAGGCACCCCAAGAGCTTTTTTTTTTTTAAGATTTACTTATTTTAGAGAGAGAAAGAGAGAGAGAGCATGGTGGGGAGGGGCAGAGGGAGATGAGAGAGAAACTCAAGCAGACTCCACACTGAGCATGGAGCTGACACAAGGCTTGATCTCACAACCCTGAGATCAAAACCTGAGCCAAAACCAAGAGTCAGCCACTTAATAGACTACCCCATGCAGGTGCCCCTACCTGAAGAGCTTTTTAAAAATACAAATTCCTGGGGCGCCTGGGTGGTGCAGTTGATTAAGCATCTGACTCTTGATTTCAGCTCAGGTTGTGATCTCAGGGTTGTGAGTTCAAGCCCCAAGTCAGGTGCCATGCTCAGTGTGGAGTCTGTTTGAGATTCTCCCTCTCCCTCTGCCCCTCCTGCTGCTTGCACTCCCTCTCTCTCCCAAATAAATAAATAAAACTTTTTAAAAAATACATATTCCTGGGCTCCCCTTTAGACCCAAGACTCAAAATCTCAGTCACAGGGCCCGGGATTCTGCATTGTAAGAAATATGCCAGGTGGCTCTTGGGCACCCACAAGTTAGAACAATTATGTTATTGCTCAGATTAAAAATTTTTGAGATCACTGAAAACAGTAGTTCAGTGTACCTATACTAATGGTATATGCGAAAAAATATTATGTTGCACTAAAATTTTAGCTTGCATTTTCACAACTTATATTTTATAAGGCATATTACTGTCATTGATGAGAGGCCCCCAAATCTCCACCTTTTCGTAGGGAGCTAAGGCCTGGTGTAGGCCAGATAAGCGCAATAGTCTATTTCCTTATTCATGGAACCATCACTGGCCACCTGTCGTGTGCTACAGACCGTATGAAGACCAGGAGATAATTAAGAGCCTCTCTGGTCCTCGTGGAGTGTACGCTCCGGTATGGGAAATGTAAATGTGGTACCGTCTCACATTTATGAGATGCTTACTATGTGACCACTCACATGCATTGCTTCATTAACGACGCCGTAGCAAGTCAGACTCTTACTAAAGTCATTCTCCAGGCAAGAAAATTGAGGCTTAACAAGCTGAAGCCCCGATGTCAATAATCCCCAACTCCTAACCTCTGTGCCTTCCTGCATCCTGCAGAATAATGTAAGCTGGGCACGATTCACAGGCACCTCAGATGTGAGGGCTGAAGAGTACATCAGAATGGCAGAAACCATAAAGTGAGGAGGAACAATTTAAACCATAAAGTGATTTTGGAACAATCTTGAAATCACCCATATCTCTTCCACCGCTTGGGATTTGGTAGTAAGAAGGCAGAATTATTTCAATGCCCTACAAATCGGTAGATAAATGCTTGATTCCTTTGGTTAGGAGAAAGAGAGAGCTCTGTTAAGATGTCCTGACAATCCTCCCTGTTCCCCTATTGTATGTAAAAGTTAGTTTAGATATTCAGAAACCTGATGCCAGCCATGACTGTAGAAGGCCTGAGGCAGTAGGAATCTGGAGGAACTATTTGCCTTGGTTATCTAGGTTTTGATATCAAAACTCTTCCCATTAGGGAAGAAAGGTTTCTCCTGCCGAGAAGGTACTTCTGTGATTGCTATAAACCTGGTCCAAAGCTCGAGACATTACACTGCTCTCTCCCCTGGAGGCTCTTGACATTCTGATAATAAAAATTGCCAGTTATTATGAAATGGCTTTTTCTCTGTATGTGAGGTTACTCTGGAAACTCCAGTCAGCCGTGGCTGTGAGAAGGCTCTCGTCGGGACTATAGGAATAATCATGAAGTGTTAACTAAGGTTTCCAGTCGTGGCACCCAGATTCCAGGCGTAGCTGCCACGCTCCTTTGGAGCTGCTTGAGACTCCCACACTGCCAAATTCCCAGGAGTGTCCTCAGAACCCATGACACACAGCACACCCTGGGCCCTTCCTAGCTGAGCTTCTCCTATTTCCCATTAACAAAACAAGTACCTTTGGAACAAAATATTTGGTACAAAAGACCCAGATTCCCTGTTTCCCTGCCAAACACCTTAGTATAAAGTTCGTGACACAGTCCTGATCTCCGCCTGGTTCCACCCTCTGACAGCTGGATCTTACCCTTTCTTGCAGATCTCCAGCGCTGGTCTTGTTCATTTGTTCCTTTTTTTAATTGAGAGCATCCTGGAATATTATTGATCTAGACTGCTCCTCCCAGTATCAAACACTGTCTGATGGGGCGCCTGGGTAGCGCAGTCGTTAAAGCGACTGCCTTCAGCTCAGGGCGTGATCCCGGTGTTCCGGGATCGAGTCCCACATCGGGCTCCTCGGCTGGGAGCCTGCTTCTTCCTCTCCCTCTCCCCTGCTGTGTTCCCTCTCTCGCTGGCTGTCTCTCTGTCACATAAGTAAAATAAAATCTTTAAAAAAAACAAAAACAAAAACACTGTCTGAAACATGCCAAAGATGGCAACAGCCTTCACATCCTGAGCCTTATCCTCACTCAGTGCGACCATGCTAGAGAGTCCCATGAGACTCCGGCATTTCAGCAGGCACATATTCCCAGAATCTCCTCTTTCCCCCTGGGTTCCTGATAACTCAGCTTCATCTTTCTTTCCCATTTCATTCTCATATGCCTTTGCTGGAAATACATTAGTCCCTTTCAGTGAATGTTTGACATTTTAACTAAAAGAATTCAAAGTAGGGTCTTTGCTATGAACGGAATTGTGCCCACCCCCCAACAAAGTTNAACATGCCAAAGATGGCAACAGCCTTCACATCCTAAGCCTTATCCTCACTCAGTGCGACCATGCTGGAGAGTCCCATGAGACTCCGGCATTTCAGCGGGCACATATTCCCAAAATCTCCTCTTTCCCCGGGTTCCTGATAACTCAGCTTCATCTTTTTTTCCCATTTCATTCTCATATGCCTTTGCTGGAAATACATTAGTCCCTTTCAGTGAATGTTTAACATTTTAACTAAAAGAATTCAAAGTAGGGTCTTTGCTATGAACGGAATTGTGCCCACCCCCCAACAAAGTTCATATGCTCAACTCAAATGTGACTCTACTTGGAGATAAGGCTTTTAGGAGGTTAAAGGTTAAACTTCCTAAGGTTTAAAGTTAAAATTCCTAAGGTTAAATAAGGACTTAAAGTGGGATCCTAATCCAATAAGATTGGTGGCCTTAGTAGAGGAAGTCGTGTCTCTGTCGTTCCATGTAGAGGCCCCAAGGAAAGGCCATGTGAGTGCACAGAGAAGGCAGCCAACTGCAAGCCAGGAAGACAGGTCTCACCAGAACTCAACCCCGATCTCAGACTTCCAGCATGCAGAACTGCGCAAAATTAATTTCTGTGGTTTAAGCCACCCGGTCATGATATTCTGTTATGGTAGCCCAAGCTGACTAAGACAGTCTTATTCTAAACTACAGTAAATTAGGCTGACAAAATATACCTTGACGGGTGTGCAACCCAATATCAAGCAGTGCTGAACTAACCCAGCACTGAGGGCAGGAAGTCTTTCCAGAAGAAATGATGTCTAAGGCTGAATCTTAAAGGATAAAAGGGTAGAAAGTATCTTCAAAGAAGTGGCCTTGAGTGTGCATAACTCAGAGCATGAGAGAGACCACGGTTTCACTAAGCACTACAAGTACTTCAATATGGCAGAAGAGGAGAGTGGAAAGAACTGAGTGGCCAAAAGTGGGACTGACGTTATTAGCAGGGATAGGTGGAGAAGGCCTTTCTGGCCATGTAAAGAAATCTGCATGGGTGCCTGGGTGGCTCAGTCGTTAAGCGTCTGCCTTCCGCTCAGGGTGTGATCCCGGCGTTCTAGGATCAAGCCCCGTGTCAGGCTCCTCCGCTGGGAGCCTGCTTCTTCCTCTCCCACTCCCCCTGCCTGTGTTCCCTCTCTCGCTGGCTATCTCTCTCTCTGTCAAATAAATAAATAAAATCTTTAAAAAAAAAAAGAAAAGAAATCTGCAACTTATTTTGAAAGCAAAGAGAAACCACCTGAGGATTTTTAAACAAAGGACTCACAAAATAGGAAGTATATTTTAGAAAGGTCATGGGAATAAGCAGCATGAACATGTCAGGGGTGCCTTCAGCAACAGCAACAGTACTAATTCAACTAATACTTACTAAGGACTTATTATAGGCCAGGAACTTTTCTAGATACCAGGGATAGAGAAGTGAACAAAACAGACCAAAAAGCAAAAAAACAAAAAAAATCCTGCTCTCATAGCACGTGAGTATGGAGATACAATTCATAAATAAAGAAATATATAATGTGTCAGATAGCAACTAGAGTCCCGGATGAGTGTGGGTGAGCAGGTTATGGAGAGAAGAACTTGCTAATAAAATGACATTTGAGCAGAGACCTAAAGGAAGTGAGGAGTAGACTGGTAGAACCTGAGGTGAGACCACCTCAGGAAAAAGAACAGTAAGAAAAAGGGCCTAAGGTACAAGCAGGCACATCCCAGAAACAGGAGACCATGATGGAGGTGGGGAAAAGGTGCAGAACTGATGCCAGAGAGGCCAGCTCATGTGGCTTTTTGGGATATAATCAAAACCTCAATTCTTGGGCTGCCAGAGCATTGCTAAGGCCCATGAAAAAGGACACAGATTATAAATTCTGTCCCATCTCTATGCCACACTTTGGACCCCAAAGCAGCTCTTCTTGGATCCAAAGTCTCTCTTGAACAGTTCTCCCAGCTACTGACCACAGTCCCTCCACCAGATTTCTCACAACAAATAGGTCAAGTTTTCATTCCTACTCCACTAACCAGAGGAATTTAAAAACAATCCAAGGAGTCCAAAGGAAACTAGTACTAAACCATCACTTCATTTATCATGCTCCTTGTTTTTCCTGACCTCAACCAAAATTCCTCTTTCCTTTCCCCCACACCTGCCAGTCTGTAAATGTCTGAGAATACAAATACTTAGAAGAAAAAATGGAATTATCCACACCAATGTTTTTCACATACCTCCCCATGAACCATGCCAGGAGGTGAATTTTCACTAAATCCTTTGGGAAGTAAGGGGAAAAAAGTGAAATAGAATGGGTTTTCATGAAATTAAACTTAGTCCACTTAAATTTAGTTTGGGGGATCTGTTTTGATTAGCTATTCTATCAACCACCAAATACCTTAGCTGTGTAATACAATAAAAGTATATTTCTTACTGTGCTGACAATTACGCTATTGTCTTTCTTCTCAAAACCCACCTTTCCATATTCAGCTTAATGGTGCTCAGCAAGCCACATTCTTTTTCCAGCTGTGTCCTAGAGGTTTTGCCAGGAGGGAGCACCGCAAGGAGATTGCAAGACTGGTCGAGAGCTAAGGGACACGCTCTCTCGTGGATTGGTTTTGTTTTTTCGTCTGTGTTTTTGTGGGTTGTTTTGTTTTGCTACAACTACTACTGTTACCTGAGCACCACTTCCTTACCTGCAGGCTGCAGTCGATTCTGGAAGCAGCTGGTTCCAGTTTCCAGTTTGTTTCCGTCTTTCCCAAAATGAGCCTCGTCAAGCTCCCAGAGATGTGGACGCCGCTTCACCGACCTATGTCCCCGCCTTAGGCTTTGAGTTTCACCTCTATGCTGGCTCACGTGGAGCCCAGTGAGATGTTCTGGCTTGGCAGTGGACGTCTAGGCACACAGGCTCTTGCCACCCTGAGACTTTGCCACCACTACGGCTTCGGGGCCTCTGCGGAACGCTCAGCATCTGCCGCACACGTGTGGAGGGTGGCGGGGGATTTCCGGTGCAGGACAGCAGGCGCTGAAACTCACTTCCGCCTGGCCCCGGGGTCCACCTGCAGGGCAGCTGGGAAATGTAGTCCAGCTTTTGTGGCGGGAGCCGCAATGTCCTTCCTACACTTGCTATGAAAACCTCCTTTCGTGAACTAGGGTGCTAGTAGAAGGTAGGTTTTAGTATCGGCAAAATAAGAGGTTATGTCTCCCAAGCCCCGGCGTGCAGTAAGTCAGTGAAATCCGCAAGGTTGAGAACCACCCACCCGGGATAACACCCGCTCTCACTTGCCTTATTTATGCTCACATAGAGGATCTGTTTACTTTTATTTCCAAGTTTTACTCTTTCCTCCTGAACACAGGGATGCATAAACTTTTCTCCCATGGTATGGAAAATCTACAATCATAGGTCATCCTTGATTTCTAACATCAGGTTATAATTGTTCTTTAGTGAACTAGTATATTAGAGGTTCCCCATGAGTGTTGAAACTGGGACAGCATTGGCCAAATTCGTTGAGCTCCCTAGAAGAAATTTTCTATTTAAAAAAGAAGAAGAAGAATACAGAGTTTAGAACAGGCTCTAAGTTCTGTACTCATTTCTACCTTTTGTTAAACTTGCTTTCCAACTGGTTAAGTTAATGTACTTACACTTGGCTCTTTCATTAATCTTTGCAAATTATGGAATGTTTTGCATAAATCTCCACCTACCCATAAATTGCTGTTGAATCCATATTAAGTAAGATCACTGTAAAGATATAGGTCATCTGACCTTTAGAAGGCGACACTGATTACAAGGCCCTAAGGATATCATCCTCTTGCCTGCAAAATGAAAACAAATTTCATCTTCAGTGCTATTTCTTTTTTTTTTTTTAATAATTGAACCAGAAGTTTTCCGGGTGAACAGACAGAACCCTTAATTAATGCAGGAAGAATGTTTTAAACTCAAACCAGGACTGTGGGAGGTAAAGAGGCAATTAATAGTCTGTCTCTCTCTCTGTCTGTCTCTCTCTCCCTTTCTCTCTCTTTATATTCATAGCAAAAACATTTAAGAGGAAAAGCATTATGCCAGCAGGGTTTTTTAAAGACAACTACTATTTTTTTTTCTTTTTCTGTAACTCTTGCACATCCAGGATGAGCTAGACTGTGACTGACTATTGCTGGAAAATCTTAAGTTTCAACCACCTCGTGAACATTGAAACCATTGCATTAAAGACCTCCAGAAGCCTACTGCTCTTCCATTTTCCCTCTCTTCTTCAAGAAGGCATCAACATTCACCAAGTCACTGGAGCTAAAAAAAAAACTTGGAACTGTTGTTGGCAGCTTCTTGTGTATNTGGAGCTAAAAAAAAAAACTTGGAACGGTTGTTGGCAGCTTCTTGTGTATGATATCAGTGCACGTGGCATTGCGTTGTATGTATGTATTATTACCCTTGCCTCTCCTTCCAGCTACTTAAACACAGGAACCCTCCCTTTCTTTTTTTTGGATCTCTAGTGTGTAGCATGGTGCTCACACAGAGCAAATACCAAGTAAATGAATTTTAGTTCTTCCTCTTCCCTTCCTCTTTATTTTTGGTCACCAAGTCCTGCTCATTTTTTTCTCTGAAATGCCTCTTGAATCTATCCTCTCCCCCAACATCTACACCCCTGTCACTCTCACTTGGACTTTCCAGAATCTTCCATTGACTATTCTCTCTGACTCCAGGCTCACCCCCTCCTTCTCCTGCCCTCCCATAGAGGTGTCAAGTTACCATTCTCAAACACAAGTCTACTCTAGTTATCCTTTTTTTTTTTTTTAAATATTTTATTTATTTATTTGACAGAGATAGAGACAGCTAGCGAGAGAGGGAACACAAGCAGGGGG
>NC_048233.1:66732947-66741433 GCF_002007445.2 Ailuropoda melanoleuca | reverse complement strand
AAAGTCACAGACATGATACCATCCCTTTTTAAGTAGCTGAAGAAAGTGGATTTACTTATTTGAAAAAAAAAATAGCTAGTGTGATAAATCTGAGACAGCACAAAGGCAGTCCTTTTTTGCTAAAGATGATTATGATAATCTCATCTTGACTAAGTAATTTTCAAATCACTTCTGTAATACATTATCTTACTTGATCACATATTGACAAGGCGGGTAATAGTCAAATTCATTAGCAAGGAGTCATTTGGACTTTGGCATCAAAATGACAGAATCTAGCCCCAGCACCTCCTCCTACTAAATATTTGGCTTTGGGAACATTACTTAACTTCCTTAAGCCTCCTTAAACCCGTGTTTCCTCACCAGCAAACATCAAGATAATGACAGTAAAAATAATTATTGTTTGTTCAAGGAAGTTTCTTTTGTTTTTTGACAAAATTGCATATATTTAAGGTATACAACTTGATGTTTTGATAAGCATGTACATTGTGAAATACTCACCACCATCACGCGAATTACCATGTCCACTACTTCACATGGTTACCCTTGGTGTGTGCGTGTGCGTGTGCGCATGGGGGAATGAGAACACCTAAGGTCTAACCACTTAGCAAATTTCGAGTACACAACACAGTATTGTTGCAGTCACCATGCTGCACGGCAGATCTCCAGAACTTACTCATCTTGTATAACTGAAACTTTGTACCCTTTGGCTGACATGTCCCCATTTCTCCCTCCCCCCAGCCCCAGACAATCATCATTCTATTCTCTGCTTCTAGGAGTTTGAACTTTTTTGACAAAGGATTGTTACATTAGTTTCAGGTTTTAGTGACTTTTAGATTATACACATAAGTGAGCTCAGGCGGTGTTTGTCTTTCTGTGTCTGGCTTATTCCACTTTGTATAATGTCCCCCAGGTTCATCCATGTTGTCACAAAAGGTGGCTTTCCTTCCTTTTTAAGGCTGAGTAATATTCCATTGTACATATACCACATTTCTTTGTGCATTGACCCATCAGTGGACACTTAGATCATTCCCATGTCTTTATACCATGAATAATGCTGCAATGAGCATGGGAATGCAAGTATCTCTTCAAGATCCTGATTTTATTTTCTTTGGACGTATGCTCCCTTTGGAAGTGGGATTGTTGGATCATATGGTAGTTCTGTTTTAAATTTTTTGAGGAACTTCCATTCTGTTTTCCATGCTGGCCGAACCAATCTACATTCCCACCACCAGTGTTTAAGGGGTTCCTTTTTGCCACACCCTCACCAACACTTTCCTTTTGATAACAGGCACTCTAAGAACTGTGAGGTGATATCTTGTTGTGTTTCTTATATGCAAACATGATTCTAAGTGATTTCTATATAATTCGTGTAATTGTATAAGAAGTGAAGTAAATACCATGAACTGCCTTTAATTGGGAAACTGAGGCACAGCTAGTAAATGGTAAGGCCAGGATGGGGACCTGTATTCTTACCCACCATGGAAATTACCTCAGAGATTTTATCCTAAGTACTGAAAGAGATCAAGCATATGCAGACCTCAGTAAAATCCTGGCACACAGTAAATCCTTAATAAACATTGGCTGTTCCTATTCCTATTAGCTAGGAGGAAAATAGCAATCATTAACTCAGCTATAATGGAATCTAATCACCTGCCTACACCAAGCACCAAAAAAAAATTATCCAGGGACGCCTGAATGGCTCAGTTGTTAAGTGTCTGCCTTCGGCTCAGGCAGTGATCCCAGGGTCCCGGGATCAAGCCCCGCATCGGGCTCCCTGCTCCACTGGGAGCCTGCTTCTTCCTCACCCACTCCCCCTGCTTGTGTTTCCTCTCTCACTGGCTGTCTCTCTCTCTCTCTCTCTCTCTCTGTGTCAAATAAATAAATAAAATCTTTAAAAAAAATAAATAAAAAGAATTATCCACTTCTCTACAAGCTGCAGTAGGAAAACAAAGGGGGGAGCAGAGGTAGCAACAAAATAAGAGTATAGGTATGAAGGCAACTTACAAGTCAAAGGGATTTCAGAAATGAATGGAGGTGCTGTGACAGAAGCAAGAATTTCTGGAAGGGTGCCACATCACTGGCATTTAATTGTCCTGTTCCCAGTATTGGGACTGCTCATTTTCCTCCTTGACAATCAGCCCAATCCTATGGAAAAATGAATAGGGCCCTAGACTGTGTTTTCTTGTGGACACAAATCACATGATAATCACGTCTGTGTCCACATAGGAAACCAGCACGATACAGGAAAACCCTCCCAAATCCAGCCTTCCTCACTCCATCCCCCTAGGATCCCTAAAGTGGGCTCCCTCTTCGAATTCAACTGCCTTCTGTGTTTGACTATTTGACCTATTTTCTCCCCTCCAGACCACATGGATTCTACTTCCCTTCCTCATGGTTTTACTGAAAGCCAATTAACGACAACTGTCCCTTAAAATAGCAGATTAATTAAAAGAAAACTTGTTGCTACAAGCATATCATATGTCAAGTGAAGATCCCTTTTCAGGAAAGCTCTATAGCATGCTATCCAATAGAACTTTCTGCAAGGATATTATCTTCTCTGTCCAGTATGACAGCCCCTAGACACACGTGCATATTGGGCTTTTGAAATATGCCTACTGCAACTAAGGAAACAGATTTTTCTATTCAATTTACTTTTAATAAATTTAAATAGTCATATTTAGGGAGCAACTACCATATTGGACAGAGCAACTCTATAGACTGCTATCCACTTCTACTAATCAATGCGGTATAGACTACTCAAAATTCAGGATCTGATCTCCTAAGACAAAAGAAGTCAACTCGGAGGAGGCCGGTCCTCTGAAGGCATGATAACATATAGATCTATAGCCCAAAACCAAATATTTCTGAAATTTGCTTTCAGAAGAACAAGAAGGCCTGACTCTCAAATTGGCCCTGTGCCGCATTATCATTATTCAGTTCAAGCGTGTAAAACAATTACTCCTCTATCAGTTTTACAGAAAGATGAACATTTCAGTGGCAGGAGAAGTCCAGAATTGACTGCTGCAATCACAACAAGTCCCTAAAGAAGAAATTAAACATCAAGTATCACCCAAAGAAAAGCCAAATAAGTTGTCTATTCTTTTTCCTTCACAGAAATATATCCCCAGGCATACATTGGCCTGGGAACTGGAGTGATTTGCTTTCCTATGAAGATCAATTTGCTAGGGAAGAGAGGAAGATGGCAAGCTACACAAGGCAGGTAAAGAGCAAATGCCAAAGCTTTGTGAGAAGGCAAGTGCATGCAAAGGAATGTGGGGCTTGGATCTTGAGAACAATAGAAAGCCATTGGACTACAAGGAGCAGGGAGGAGACATGATCCATTCTGGGATTTGTAAAAATGGCAGTGGGTGGCTGACACGTGAAAGAGAGTTTGGAGTGGGACAACAGGGTGTGAGAGACCAGTTAGAAGGTCTTTACCATTGTTATGGCAAAAAGTGATGGAAATTAAAATAAACAAACAAACAAGTAATAGAACTGAGGACTCTGGACAGCAGAGCCAAAGAGAAGGGGGCACCGTCAACAGATATTTAGAAGCAAAATTACCAGGGCTTCATAATGATTGGCAAGGGGTAAAAAGGAAGCAGGTAATGAGCAAGAGTTTCCCAGTTTTCACAGCTGAATGGAGGCAGGGGCTATTCCCTGAGGTAGACATCAGAAAGGACCAGATTTGAGGCAGGGCATAAGTTTCATTTTGGACACTTAACTTTGCAGTATCTTTGACACAATTAGGATGGCAAGTAGACAGTTGAATACGGGACGTTAGAGCTCAAAGGAGAGCTTTAGTCAATACCGCAGATTCCATTTTTTTTTAAAGATAAGCTGGTAGTTTGATGAAATGTCTCATTTTTCAGCTCATAAAAGATGATGCCCAGAAGTCGCCTAAGGGCTTAAATAGACCAAGGAGGACTCCACAGCTCCATCCCCATAGAACTTCAGGCTGCCAACCCCTCCAGGAAAGACAACATTCAAAACCTATTTTGGAATATGCTGCGAACATGATCAACTCCTCACACAGTCTGCCAAATGACCGTCTGTCTTTACACTTGCCCGTCCTGGGTGACGCACCCCAGAGTCCACAGGGGTCAGGCTTGAACTGGACCACTACCCAGCTCCATCCTGTTGTTCCATAGGAAAAACTAGTATTACTGGAATTTATAAGTTTTTAAGAGAAGCTGAAAACATGAGGCTTTTTTCTTTTAAGATTTTATTTATTTATTTGAGAGACAGCACGCTCATAGGCAGGAGGAGGGGCAGAGGGAGAGGGAGAAGCAGACTCCCCACTGAGCAGGGAGCCCAGACATGGGGCTGGATCCCAGGATCCTGGGATCAATGACCTGAGCCGAAGGCAGACACTTAACCGACTGAGCCACCCAGGCACCCCTTAAATTAAATCTCTACTTTTAAATGTTTCGCTCATGTTTTGTTTTTTTTTAGAAGACCAACTGGGCCAAACAAAATCTCTCATAGTCCGCACTTATCCCATCAGCCACCAGTTTGTGACTCTATCTCGGGGTGGCACCTGCGTGGCATTCGTGTATCCATGCATCAATCACCCCTGACTGATAGCCTTTCCCACTGAGTCTGAATGCACCCTCAGAATCCATATCAACACAGTCCTCCAAGGGAGAGGATGTTCTAAAATATTCAGAGCTGTGGGAGTATATTCTAGCAGTAACCAATGTGGCTCCACAGAAACGTGAAGACATCACAAAATGCCCTCAACGTCCCTCTCCTGCCCTCTCTTCAGGAGAAATTGCCTTGGGGCATGCACACACAAAGGCCAGACTCTCTTGGTGCCTGTTTCTATTAGCGCATATCGTGTTCCCGGAGCCTACAAATGATGTATTCCCATTTCGTTTGCAGCCTGTCTCTACTCATGACCTTTTACACGCCACTGTAGCTCAGCTAAGTCAACATCTTTTTCTTCTTCTATTCACTCTTGGCCTTCACCTCTCCTCGAAACTTTTTTTTTTTTTTTTTGGAAATCTCTACAGCATTTCCCTAAACACCTCGTCCTGATTAAAAGCAAGACCTGGACACTTTTCTCTGCATAATTCTCTAATGTGATAATAATTGATGGAAAAGCCTTTTCACACACTGACCTCAGAACTCAAGTGCAGTGAGAAGAATCTGCAAGGCCATGTTCTTCCTGCAAAGCGACTCGCTTTGTTTTCACCTGCGTTTCAATAAATGGAAGAAAGAGTTCCCATTCATTCCAATTAGTTAAAAAAATAATCATTTGCTCATGTAAAATTAAAGCTTAGCAGGCACCTCTCTTTGGGAAGACATGAAGCTGAACACTTTTAATTTAAGCCAAACAAGCGCATTAAGAAGATGTATTTCTCTAGAGCTGTAGTCCTTCAGGGTCCTTGAATGCCGGTTATTGGCTTACTTTTTAGCCAGAGTAAAAGATCTTTTTGCTGCTGTCTTTAAGGATCACCATTAAGAAAAGCAGCAGCAGTTACCGCATTATTGAGTTTTCTTTGTCAGGGGAAGAGGGAGCAGGAATTATAGTCTCAGACCTTGGACGGCGGTGGCATTAGTTCGCTGGGGCCACCTTAACGAAGTATCACAGATGGAGTGGCTTAAACAGCAGGAGTTTATTTCCTCACAATTCTGGAGGCTAGAGGTTCAAGATCAAAATATCAGGAGATGTGGTTTCTCCTGAGGGTCTTTCTCTTTGACTCGAGGACAGTCGCCTTCTCCCTGTGTCTTCATGTGGTCTCCCCTCTGTATGCGTCTGTCCTACTCCTTTCTACTTACAAGGACACCAGATGCAGTGGAGTGGGGTCCACCCAAACGATTTCATTTTAACTTAATTATCTCTTTAAAGACCCTATCTCCAAATACTGTCATGTTGTGATATACTGAGAATCAGGATTTCAATATATGAATTTGCAAGGGATGGGGGGAGCACAATTCAGGCCATAATGGGGATCCTGAGGCTAATGTGTATTAGAGCAGAGTGTTTAGTGACGAGCAGTAGAAACAAGTTCCTGCCAGTAAGAAGCCTGAGCAGCAGCAACAAAAGAAAGAAAGAAAAAACTCTAAGGTAAGAATATAATCATGACTCAAGAAGGGACAGGAACCAAAAACTGAAAAAATCTCAAAACTTCTCCCCCTCCACTCCTTCTGGTAGTAGTTTTCTTCTCTGTCCACATACGTCCTTTTCCCTCTTCTCATTCCACAGGATAGAAAATGGTCCGTAGGCTTCTAAGCCTACACGGGACAGATGTTACCATTTATCCAGATGAACTGGCTAGAAAAACCAGCCCCGATTTCCAGGGGAGAGACTCTGATTGCACCAGCTTGGGTCAGGTGTTCACCATGGTCCAATTACGATGACCCGGCAATGTGGTC
The DNA here is from genome assembly GCF_002007445.2 of Ailuropoda melanoleuca. Lineage (NCBI taxonomy): Eukaryota > Metazoa > Chordata > Mammalia > Carnivora > Ursidae > Ailuropoda > Ailuropoda melanoleuca. Next base: position 66,735,052 of record NC_048233.1, on the reverse strand, counting down.
ACCTGTTTCAAACGTGGCTGTTCTGGGCTTACCCCTGTGAACTGGAGTGATCTTGATAGGAAAAGGGGGTGGGGACGTAGGGGTACGAGATCATGGCAGATGCTCTAACGCTTGTTGCTGCGTGGGTAAGGATGTTTGTCTGCCTGTCCCACTCTTTTTTGTCAGACCACAGTGCGTATTGCTCCCCTGCTAGCTAGCCTAGCTAGGTATTTCTCCTCTTGACGTGTAGACAAGAGGTAACCATAGCAACTGGTTGTACAGGTAATTGCTATAAAACATTGCCCAGGGGTTAGAAAGCCATGGAGAAACTGATCCCTACATTCGACCAGGGCATTAGTTCACAGCTAAGGTGAGTTTCTTGTCTCCAGAACAATCAATGTTTTACCTTTTAAAAATAAAGAAAAGTGTGTGTGCCACAATTCTGTCTGAAAGCTCAGGCATTGAAGTAGACCCAGGAGATGCAATTTCAAACAAGACTCACCTTCTCATTTTCCAGGTCTGTGACTTGGTTAGGTCTCAGTGCCTCTAATCTTCTTTGTTATCTTGGCTTCAGCTGCCCACCATTTCCAGAAGCAGGCTGATGGGGAACGACTCAGGTTTAATAACACCACCCTTAGATCTAAAAAGACAACATTCCTTCAAATGTGGTCAGTTCACCCCCCAAAGGACCAGCCAGGCTGTGAGGCATCCCAGAACCTGGGATGATCTCCCTCTTCATTAATTGGCTCTCACCTGGAACTCACAGACACGAGAACAATATCCTTCCCTCTCTTTCTCTCTTCTAAACTAAATATAGAATTGCAATGACTCACTTTGGAATTGTTGAGATAAAGAAACAGACATAACCCAGGGTTTTAGGAGCTCAGCTCCTCTCTTACCAATAGTTTGGGAGATGGCTCAGTGAGGAGCACGTCGAGGTTCGAAGCCCTGCTCTATCACTTACTTGCTCTACCTTAGACAAGGTATTAACCTCTCCGAGCTTCGCTTTCCTCACAGAGCTGCCATGCTCATTAAATGAGCTACTGAACCTAAACTGTTTAGAGTTATGCAATTTATTGCTATCACTAATACTACTGATATAATATCAAACATGGCCTGAAGGGATAACTAGGGTCAGTCTCAGATAAAACACAGGGACATTCCTTCTCCATTCCCTATTCAGGGTGCTCTGCTCTCCTGCCTCCTGCCTCCTTTTCTTTTCTTCATCATCCCCACACCCAAGCATCTGGGAGCCTCCTACAAACTTCCCCATCACTACCCACCCCGAACTCACTCGGAAGGTAACAGCACTCTCTGAGAGTAAAGTCTGAGAGGCAGTTCCATTTTCTCTGAGAAAAATACCTTCACTATTTTCTGTTTCCTTTTTTTTAGAGCTTTTTTTCTTTTTCTCCCATAGTGTGCAGACATCTATAGCCAATGGAGTTATGCCAATTGTACTGAGCAGTAAGATGCCAATCTCCTCGAGCTGTCCCTGCCCTCTATACTCACGCAGCTGAGTTTGGACCCTCTCATCTCTCATGGACCATGACATCAGCCTTCCTACTTGGTCACACTATCAATACTTTAGCCAATCCACTGCCCATAGTGTTAGGAGTGAGCTGGACAGTAGGTAGTCAGGGCCAGGGTCCCCAACAAGAAAATATACAGTCAGGACAGTTAAGATAAAACAGCACTGACATCCTGTTTTGCAACTTAGAAAGGACTGCACTAGTATTCTGCTTTTCAGGCTTTGCAGAAATGCCTTCTGTAAGATGTCCTAAAATAAGAAAATTAACCACAAAGCATTTGTCCCCCACGGGCAAGGGGCATTTAAGACATAAGCCCCCAGATGTCAGCAATAAAGGCCATCAGCACGTAGACATTAACCTACTAGGTAGACAGATGCGTGGCCAAAGCCCTGATTGGCACGACTCAGCACACCCTGGTTGCTTAAGATAGCTCCGCAAGGGGCACCTGGGTAGCGCAGTCGTTAAGCGTCTGCCTTCGGCTCAGGGCGTGATCCCGGCGTTCAGGGATCAAATCCCACATCGGGCTCCTCCGCTGGGAGCCTGCTTCTTCCTCTTCCACTCCCCCTGCTTGTGTTCCCCCTCTCGCTGGCTGTCTCT